>NW_028261382.1:18060804-18080804 GCF_051295495.1 Thamnophis sirtalis | reverse complement strand
GCGACCAACCGGATCGCAGGGACCGGTGCGAACCGGTTGAAACCCAGCCCTGATACATAGTGTTTGTGTGTGTGTGTGTGTGTGTGTGTTTGTGTGCACATTTTTCCTAGTAGGCACACTTTTGCATGTAACCTTTTTCCTAATATGAATTACTGTGTATTACTTTCCCTACATATTTGTGCTTACACTTTAATACATCCATTGTAAGTATTTAATAAGCTATAAGTTATATTGCAAAAAAAAATTAAATGCCCAGGTTTCAGTCCTGGCAAATGCTGCAGAACAGAATGCATGGTTTAGTATGTCCTCCCTCTGCTTCTGGAGCTCAGGACAATAATCATAGTACATGTTTTTGTTAACAACCCTGCAAAACACCTTAGGATTTCAGTTATAGGCTCACTCAATAAAGTTTAACCTTAGCAGAAAAAGAAAAAAAAGAAATCTTCCTGAATTTATTTTTCCACAGGTTGGTTCATGTTTAGGTAGAAAAAGAATCATTTGCTCAAGGGACTAATATGGAGATTAGTAGGGAGGAGAAGAGAGGAGAGGGAGAGGGGAAGGGAAGGAAAAGGAAGGGAAGCAGGGGTGGATTCCTACCAGTTTGGACCAGTTCAGCCGAACCGGTAGTGCTTTGGCAGCCTGAGTTGCTGGAACCGGCAGTTACCCAGGCCTGCCACGCCCCAAACTGGTTCTCCCAATTGTTATTTTTGGCTTATGCGCATGCACAGAAGCATTTTTATAGTACTGTACATCAAGCCCATGTACACATGCTGCATGACCATGAGCAAACCGGCAGTAGGGGCTGCCAGAACCCACCCCTGAAGGGAAGGGAAGTGAAAGGAGAGGAGGAGAAGAGAAGAGCCGAGGTGGCGCAGTGGTTAAAGGCAGCACTGCAGGCTACTTCAGCTGACTGCAGTTCTGCAGTTCGGCTGTTCAAATCTCACCGGCTCAGGGTTGACTCAGCCTTCCATCCTTCCGAGGTGGGTAAAATGAGGACCCCGATTGTTGTTGGGGGCAATATGCTGACTCTGTAAACTGCTTAGAGAGGGCTGAAAGCCCTATGAAGCGGTATATAAGTCTAACTGCTATTGCTATTGCTACTGCTAAGAGAAGAGAGGAGAGGAGAGGAAAGAAAAAGAAAAGGAAAGGAAAATGTGTTTAGAAAGCTTAATTTATTTTATCATTTCTGCAGGTCATGGAATAAAAAGAATCTCCCTGCTGTTCCCCAGATCCCATAGATGATAACAGGAATGCCGAAAATAGTTGTAGTTTCGTGTTGTTCAGCTTTCTGGGTGAATTTTGCTTTGAATTTCTTCCTGCTTTATCCTGGCATTTCATCTAAGGTTTCTCGTCACTGCGGCTCCGCATGTAATAAGAAGTGAACTTTTCTGCTTCCCGATTCATACTTGATCTCCAAGACAGCACCCATTCGGCCTGTCCTTTTCAAAACATCTAAGAAAAGCCTGTCTTTCTTTCACAGGAAGGAAAGGTCTCATTTGCCATATTTTTTGGAGTATAAGACGCACCGGAGTATAAGATGCACCAAGATTTTGAAGAGGCAGATTAAAAAAAGGTTTTACGCTCTGCAAGACCTCCCCAAAACAGCCCGTTTTTCGCAAAAACAGAACCGTTGTTTTTTTTTTTCAAAAAAGGGCATGAATTGCCCTTAGGAGGCTTGTAGAGTGGTCCTAGGGGTTGCCCCCCCCCAAAAAATGAGCAAAAAACAGGCCATTTTTTTGTGAAAGATCCATTTTTGTAAAAAAAAAGGGGGGGGGAATGCATAGCCTTTGGGAGGCTTTCAGAGTGCGCCTGGGGGCTGGGGAGGTGAGTGAAAAACAGGCCATATGTCGCTCATTTCTGCCCTCCCCAGCCCCCAGGAGCACTATGGAAGCCTCCTAAAGGCTACGCATGGCCATTTTTGCAAAGGGGGTGGGGTTTTGGGAAGCAAAAAAATGCTGTATTCAGTGTATAAGATGCATCCAGATTTTTAGCCTCTTTTTTGGGGAAAAATGTGCATCTTATACGCTGAAAAAATGGTATGTAGCAAGCCTTCAAGATGATATACATTCCAAATATCTCATAGACCAGGGGTGGTTTGCTATTTTTTTTACTACCGGTTTGCTCATGCGCTCAACTCTTCTATGCATGCACAGAAGCATCCAGGTGGGTGGGTGGAGCCTCCCACTGCCGCTACTACCAGTTCACCCAATCTGGGCTGAAGCAGAGGCAAACCCACCTCTGCCACAGGCCTTATTTTAAAGGTTGGGGTGGGGGTGAGTATCATATCATGGAAAACAGGATTTGAGATCACTAGGTGCACCCCCCATTCAAAGTGCCCTGATGTAGCTCATTCTATCAGAAATTCCACCTTCTCATGCCAAAGCTGGCAATATTTTATTTACTGTATTTTTGGACTATAAGACGCACCAGAATATAAGACGCATCAAGATTTCAAAGCGGTAAACAAGAAAAAAAGGTTTTTGCCCTCCCCAGCCCCCAGGAGCACTCTGCAGGCCTCCCAAACCCTTTGTGTGCACAAATGGGGCACACAGAGGGTTTGGGAGGCCTGCAGAGTGCTTCTGGAGGTTAGGGAGGGAAAAAATGTTCCTGTTTTTGCAGAAAATGGACCCATTATTCGCCTCTAAAAAACCCCCATGCATCAGATTCTTGCCCTCCCCATCCCCTAGGAGCACTCTGCAGGCCACCCAAACCAACTTTCGGCCTCGTTTTTGCCAAAAACAAGACTGTTTTTGGCAAAAATGCGATGCACGGGGTGGGGTTTCCAGCCTCCCTCAACCCTGTGCCAGCAAAAATGAAGTTTGAGAGGGCCACATGTGGGCCAGTGGTGGGATTAAAAAAAATTACTACCGATTCTGTAGGTGTGGCTTGGTGGGCATGAGAGGGGAAGGATACTGCAAAATCTCCAGTTCCTCCCCGCTCCAGTGGAAAGATACTGCAAAATCCGCATTTCCACCTGTTTTGGGTAATTTCAATTACCAACAACAGGTAACGTTTAGTGCATCATCCGAGAACACCAAAAACCCCTCATTTCAACTCTGAGCTCCAAATACTCTCTTTTATTGGACACATTTTGCTAAAATGCTCTCCTGCTTTGGAAAACCATCTAATGAGAATTCTTTTCCCCTGCAAGAGCAATTTTCTTCTTGGCACTCAAAGAAATGTAATTGCCCATCCATAAGAGTGTTTTCCCTAACTTTAGAATGTTGTCCTGAAGGAAGACTTGTGGATAAACAATACACTTTAGTTCTATCAATGTTAGTTTCCCCAACACATTCATGGTACCAGAAAGTCAGAAGGATGTAAAAAGAGAAGAAGGTCAACCTAGAGGAGACTTCTTCACCTCTTCAGCCTGCTTCCCAACTCCTCCTTACAGCTTAGCCTCTAGAACAACTCTGATGGAAATGTGAAAGGGAGTTTTGCATAGCTCGTAAACTCAATGAACCATTTCATTGGTGACAATAATCTTGATAGAAATTCGGAATATCTAATTAGCCTCAAAATGTACTTCGTCAGGAGAGGCTCCATCTCTAACGTGGGCGCTGCTCAAAATAATAGCCAGAGGTTTTATGTTTCTCTGAAACATCTCAGAGAAATCATTTCAGGGGGGAAAAGCAGATAATATTTCAGCTGTTAATTGACGCTCAGGTTCTGATATAATAAAAGTTTCTTGAGGAAAGTTAACCCGAGTGTCCCATATTTCGAAAGGTGACCTCTCTAAACATGAGGTCAAAGAACAATCCTGTGGTTTATTATTAGCTGGTGGTTGAATCATTAAGTATCTAATTGTGCAGAGGGAGATTCTCTCCCTACAGATTAGAGCTAGTACTCAAGAGGGCCAAGACTGTTCCAGCCCCCTAAATATTTTGCTCCCCAAAATATTTAGTGTAATGTTAGCAGCTTACTAATGTGAAGGTTATAAAGCTTGATCCAGATTAAGAAAAAAGTTTGCTTTGTTTCAAAGTTGATATCCCTCAAGAAACGTTAGATACTATGATTTGTGCATGAATTATGAAAAGTAAACAAACACTTATGAGTTCAGGTTTGCATACCATATTTTTTGGACTATAAGATGCACGTTTCCCCCTTCCCCCCCCAAAAAAGAGGGTGAAAATCTGGGTGCATCTTATACATTACATACAGTATTTTGGCCTCCTGAGTGCTCCTGGGGCTGAGGAGGGCAAAAATGAGCACAAAACAGGTGGTTTCTTGCTCATTTTTGCCCCCCCCCCCCCGCAGCACACTCTATAAGCTTCCTAAAGGTTATGCACGGCCATTTTATTTGGACAAAAACCGAGCCCATTTTTGCAAAAAACGGGCCGTTTTCTGTTCATCTTTGCCCCCCCCCCCAAGCCCTCTACAAGCCTCCTAAAGGCTATGCTTGCCCTTTTTTGACAAAAAATGAGCCTGTTTTTGTGAAAAATGGACCATTTTTTGCTCATTTTTGCCCCCCTCCAGCCCCCAGGGGCGTTCCACAAGCCTCCTAAGGGTTATGCATGCCCTTTTTTTGTTTTCATGAAAAAAGGGTCATTTTTGGGAGGTCTGCAGAGTGCAAAAACTATTTTTTTTTAATTTGCCTCTTCAAAATCTTGGTACATCTTATACTCCGGTGTGTCTTATACTCTGAAAAATATGGTAACTTATTCTGAAGCAGAGGTCTTCAAACTTGGCAACTTTAAGACTTGTGGACTTATGGAGAATTCTGGGAGTTGAAGTCCACAGGTCTTAAAATTGCCAAGCTTGGGGAACCCTCCTCTGAAGTTTCTGTGATTGCATTTCTGTTTATTCAATGCATTTATAAAGAGTCTTCAGGCCAATGGGCTCTTGAGATTATGTACAATAAATGCAAATGAAAACAAAGTGCAGCCCATTAACATCCAGGGTTAAAAACAAAAGATAAATATAAAAGTTTCCCTGTCAGTCATTTTCTGGGCACAGTGCTTATCTCTGTTTCTTGGTTGAGGAACCAGCATTGTCCAGAGACAATTTCTGTGGTTATGTGGACAGCCAAAGGCATACGGAATGCTGTTACTTTCCCACCCGAGTGGTACCTATTAATGTAGTTGCATTTGCATGTTTCCAAACTGCTAGGTGGGCAGGAGTTGAGGAGAGGATGGGAGCTCGCCCTATTGCATGACACTCAGGTCTCGAACCTGGGCTGTCAGCTCTCAAATAGTGTTGGTATTCAGCCTGTTCTGACGGTTCTGGAAAATCGGTAATGGAAATTTTGAGTATTTCAGAGAATCAGCAAATACCATCTCTGTCTGACTCCACCTCATCTATTCTCTTCCTCCTGAGTCCCAGCTGATAGGGAGGGAACGGAGATTTTATACTATCCTTTCCCTGCCACGCCCACCAAGCTATGCCAGACCCACAGAATTGGTAGTAAAAAATTTTGAATCCTATCACTGCTCTCAAAGCTCAGCATCTTTAACTTTAACCACAAAAACATCAGGATCCACTCAGAATATGGCAGTCAAATAAGCAAGAATTGTTTGCTGAAATGAGCATTCATTAATAAACAAGATTCATTTGCCCGATTCCTTTCAAGTGTTGAAATCATGGAGAGTGACAGAGAGATAGAATGGGGCGACCAACCAGTGGTGGGTTTCAAAAATTGTTCAAACCTACTCTGTGGGTGTGGCCCCCTTTGTGGGAGTGGCTTGCCACCCATGTGACCGGATGGGAGTGGCTTGCCACCCATGTGACCAGATATGAAGATGCCGACGACTCTTGTCAGAACCCATGACCCGTCAAAACCGCAGTCCACTAAAGCGCGCCCGATTAAAGCGCGTACCTGACATCATCAGCAGCGTGACAAATACGACCACGGAGAAAAAAGGGCGCTTTAAAAAGCGCTTTTAAAGCAAGCCGATTCACATAAAGGTAAGGGTTAGGGTTAGGGTTAGGGTTAGGGTTAGGGTTAGGGTTAGGGTTAGGGTTAGGGTTAGGGTTAGGTTAAGGGTTAGGGTTAGGTTTAGGGTTACGTTAAGCGTTAGGGTTAGGTTTAGGGTTAGGTTAAGGGTTAGCGTTAGGTTTAGCGTTAGGTTAAGGGTTAGGCTTAGGGTTAGGTTTAGGGTTAGGTTAAGGGTTAGGCTTAGGGTTAAGTTTAGGGTTAGGTTTGGGGGGGTTAGGTTTAGATTTAAGCGTTAATTTTAAATTTACCGCTCACAGCGTGCTGTTTTCGTCACGCTGTGATGATGTTACGTACGCGCTTTTGTCGAGCGCGCTTTAAATTACCTCACACACAGCACTGGCATGCATAAGAATATGATGCAAACTTGTTTTTTAAAAGGCATCTTTGGTTTGCGTTAAAACAACTTCAACACACGCAATGTTCTGATTGCACCACAAACACAGTCGTCATCCTTACCTTTCACAGAGGCACTGAGTTTTATAAATATGAGCATGATAGTGTAGAATAATCATATCCAAGGACCAACCAAAGATATTCACATTTATAGTCCAATATTTTCAGATATATTCTAACGTCTTAATTACTTTAGTATTATATTGTGCAGTGAAATCAGCAACAGAAGAGGACGGAGTAAAACTTCTCTTCATGTCGTGCTGGCAACATAAAGAAAGAAAAGGGATGGTTTACAACCTTAAAGCATGATTAAAAGTGCAAAGAAGAACAACTAAGATGATTAAAGGCCTGAAGACTAAAACATATGAAGAACAGTTGTAGAACCTGGATTTGGCTAGTTTAAAGAAAAGAAAGACTGGGGTGGGGGGCATGAAAGCAGTCTTCCAGTATTTAAGAGATTGCCACAGAAGAAGGCATCAATTTATTTTCCAAAGCACCAGAGAGAAGGGCAAGTAACGATGGATGGAAACTAATCAAGGAGAGAAGCAACCTGGAATTACAGAGAAACTTCCTTAAATGAGGACAATTAACCAGTGGGACAGACGTTGCCTCCAGACATTGTGGGTGCTTCATCACTGGAGGTTTTTCAAGAAGAGACTGAACAGTCACTTGTCTGAAATGGTATAGGTTCTCCTGCTTGAGCAGGGGGGTGGACTAGATGACCTCCAAGGACCCTTCCAACTCTATTCTGATTATCTGTACTGGAGGTTTATTGACATTTGTAGGCCGCCCTTTTCCCTGAGGTCTACTTTTATTTGCAACAGATAGCTTGCTTGCTTTCTGCTGATTTTTCCTAGATCATTGAGCAAGCGATTGTGTCCTCCTTTTTACAGTTTTTAAAAGGCAGGTTTTAAAGGATGAATAAAACCTTGGGCGCAAATATAGCCTCGACCTCCCCCCCCCAACATCCGTAAAAGCAGTGCTCACACGTCCTTCTTTCTTGAGAGCTTTTGAGGATCCAGCTTCAAGGGGTGGGGCAGGCCACCTGCTTCTCTGTCCAGGGTAAAACTGCAGTTTGTTTTTTGAAGTAAAAAGAAATCGACAAAACTTGAAAAGCCCTCTTAAGATCTGAAAGTGCTGTAAATGTAACTCCCTATCTGCACATATTCCCCCAACCTGCGTTTAAGAAAGATATATTGATGTCTCTGACAACTTCACCAGTGTAAGAAAGGTTGAATGGGGTTAATATTTAGATGGACTATTAGCATTTATGGGGGACACATTTTAATACAATCTCTGGACAGACGTAGGAAATTCAATATGGGAGTTTGTTTATATGCATGTACCAGTAATCCATGACTTAACAATAGCAAGAACACTTACTCATATACCACTTCACAGTGCTTTACAGCCCTCTCTAAGCAGTTTAAAGAGTTAGCGTCTTGCCCCCAACAATCTGGGTCCCCATTTTATCCACCTAAGAAGGATGGGAGGCTGTGTTAATCTTGAGACCGTCATATTGAACTGCTGGCAGTGGGCAAATTAGCTTGCAATATTGCATTTTAACCACTGGGAAGGAAGGAAGGAAGGAAGGAAGGAAGGAAGGAAGGAAGGAAGGAAGGAAGGAAGGAAGGAAGGAAGGAAGGAGGAAAGAAGGAAAGAAAGAAGGAAGGAAGGAAAGAAGGAAGGAAGGAAAATAACAAGTAGACTTATACACCACTTCACAGTGTTTTACAGCCCTCCCTAAGCAGTTTAAAGAGTCAACCTCTTGCCCCCAGTAATTTGGGTCCTCATTTTACCCACCTCAGAAAGATGGAAGGCCGAGTCAACCTTGAGCCTGGTGAGATTTGAACTGTCAAACTTCTGGCAGCCGGCAGTCAGAGAAGTAGCCTGCAGTACTGCACTCTAACCACTGTGCCACCACACCCTGGTTCATTTAGTTCATTTTGGCACTGAAAAAATGACGTGTGACTGTTTTTCACAATTACAATCATTGCAGCATCCTCATGGTACATGTGATCAAAATTCAAACACTTGGCAATGGACTCATAGTTATGACGGTTGGAGTGTCCCGGAGTCGCATGATCCCCTTTTGCGACCTTCTGACAAGCCAAGTCAAGGGAGGGAGCTGAACTGACTTAAGAACTGTGTGATTCACTTAACAAATGTTTCACGCAGCAACAGAAATTTTGGACTCCCTTCTGGTTGTATGTTGAAGACTACCCGTGTTACACTCTGCAGAATAAATGAGGGGTTCGAATGAGAAAATGGATGAAATAGTATATTGTTATAGACTTTCTGAAAGTAAAGCTGAATAATTCAGCCTCAGGGAACAAACTTTGTCAATAGAATGGAACAACAGATTAAAATACAAATATACAAGGGGGAAAAATGGTGCAAGTGGATTTATCATTGGGAAGCAAAGCATTGAAGAGAAAATTATTTTTACGTAAATATAAAGCTGGGATAACTGGAATGCCACCCCGAGAACTCATCAAAGAAAGAAAATAAGTAAGGGCAACAATGGAAAGAACGGAGGATGAGGAGGGAAATGAAGAAAGGGCAAAGCAGAGGAATTAAGAGAAGGGAAATAAAAGTAGGAGAGAGGGTAAGAAGGAGAAGAAGAGAGTGGGAGAGGAGGAAAGAGAGGGGAAGAAGAAAAGAGGAAGGAGAGGAAGAAAAAAGAAGGTAGAAGGTAGGTTGAAAAGAAAGAAGAAGTAGGTGTCAAGGCTGCTTCACTTAATAACCAAGAAAGAAACCACTCAACTCCATTTTGCAGAATTAAGAGTGCTTTTACTGATTATAAGTAAATAGAAGCTAAGCAAAGCTGGATCTGAGCAAAAGCGTGCAAAAGCATTAGATATCAATACATGATCCATTCCCCTTCCCTTGGTAACCCCAGCCCATAGTCCAATCGTATATCTCCACAGCTGTCAGGTGGGAGACATCTTCAAAAATCATCATCAGGTTGGAATGCTAGACAGTTGGCCTTGGTGGGAAACTCCCCTCCTTCCACATGCGCAAACGAATGGTGAGAACAACTCCCAATCAACAGTCCTCCTGTACAGAATATTTCCCTCACCCAATTACCATGCCCTCCCTCCCCGTTTCAATGGCAGCCAAAAAGCAAGCAGCAAAACAGAGGCTGACAGTAGGGTTGTTGCAAAATAAAATGGAGATACAGGGTGGCAAGAAAGTGACCCCAACTGTGTTCTCTATATTTGTAAGAAGATTGTGATAAATGTCAACAGCTAATAGATAAATGTTAATAGTATTTACAAGAATGTATATTTGTGAATGTATATGAAAGGGAAAAAAATAAATTATAAAAAGAAGAATAGAATAACAGAGTTGGAAGGGACCTTGGTAGTCTTCTAGTCCACCCTTCTGCTTAGGCAGGAAACCGTACACCACTTCAGATAAATGGTTATTGAACATCTTCTTAGAAACTTCCAGTGTTGGAGAATTCGCAACTTCCAGAGGCAAGTTGTTCCATTGATTAATTGTTCTGTCAGGAAATTTTTCCTCAGTTCTATGTTGCTTCTCTCCTTGTTTAGTCCCCACGCATTGCTTCTTGTTCTGCCCTCAGGTGCTTTGGAGAATAGCTTGACTCCCTCTTCTTTGTGGCAACCCCTGAGATATTGGAAGACTGCTATCATGTCACCCCTGGTCCTTCTTTTCATTAAACTAGACATACCCAATTCCTGCAACTGTTCTTCATGTTTTGGCCTCCAGTCCCCTAATCATCTTGGTTGCTCTTCTCTGCACTCTTTCTAGAGTCTCCACATCTTTTTTACATCTGGCGACCAAAACTGGATGCAGGATTTCAAGTATGGCCTTATAAAGTGGTTGGTATTAACACTTCATGTAATCTTGATTCAAGTCAAGAGGAAAGAATCTATACATGATCATCTTCCTACAAAGACAACAGATACAGCCGGTCAGATCTACATTTTATGCACTGCTGTCTCCAAGCATGATTCACTCTGGCTTGTATTCTGGAAAAGGTCCTGTGAAAATCTTGCCGTTGAACGGGAGAATGTTGTGTTAAATGGAACGGAGGGGAAACAGGAATGTTCACACCATCACACGAACACACAAGCCTCACGCATGAGTGATTGCTGTCCCATTCTCCAGTCCAAAAACAACACTGCCTGATTGTCAAATATACATTTTTATGGGCATTCGCCTGTTTTGCAATAACCCCAGAAAGCATTCTTTAATTAAAATTTAAAACCGTAACTGATTAATTTTCTGTGTAAACACTTTCTGTAAACATGGGATGTCAGCAGTTTAAGGGCACATGGGTATAAATTTCTTTTCCTCTGTCCCTACGGCTCCAGAATAAACAGTGGCA
Organism: Thamnophis sirtalis; assembly: GCF_051295495.1. Taxonomy (NCBI): domain Eukaryota; kingdom Metazoa; phylum Chordata; class Lepidosauria; order Squamata; family Natricidae; genus Thamnophis; species Thamnophis sirtalis. Next base: position 18,070,119 of record NW_028261382.1, on the reverse strand, counting down.
GAGAAAAGAAAGGCTGGGGGAGAGAAAGGAAGTTCAAGGATGCATCAAGCCAGGGTGAAAAGTTCAAGCCCCAATTATAGGTTGGGAAGAGAGACTCTCTTAGCCTGGGAATGAAAAGGAGGTTGTCCATTTTGGGTCCATTTTTTAAATCTTTTCTAGATGGGACATGAAGAACAGCTGCAGCTTCCAAACATTCTGATGGAGTTACGGGTAGTTTTCAACCTACAATTACAATCGAATCTGGAAGTTTGGCCATAATTCGTTGCAGTCCTAGGTCCTGTCTCCACAGGATCAGACTTGATTTTATGACTAGTTTTACGATGGTCATTAAGCAAGCCACCATACAGATACAGATTAACAGAGTTGGAAGGGACCTTGTAGGTCATCTAGTCCAATCCCCTGTCCAAGCAGACCCTGCACTATTTCTGACAGATGGCAGTCCAATCTCTTCTTGCAAGCCTCCAGTGATGAAGCTCCCACAACTTCCGAAGGCAACTTCTGTTCCATGGGTTGATTGTCCTCACTGTCAGAAAATTTCTCCTTATCTCCAGGTTGAATCTCTCCTTGTTCAGTTTCCATCCATTATTCCTTGTCTTGTCTGAAATAGCTTCACCCCCTCCTCTTTGTGGCAGCCCCTCAAATATTGAAAGATTGCTATCATGTCTCCCCTGGTTCTTCTCTTCACTACCCAGTTCCTGTAACCATTCTTCCTATGTTTAGGCTCCAGTCCCCAATCCTCTTTGTTGCTCTTCTCTGCACTCTTTCTAAAGCAGGTATCAAACTTGTGGCCCATGGCTGGATGCATTATGTGCTGACCCCACCCTCCCCAATTTAGCAAAGGGGGGAAAAGTCCCGATACATCACATGACCCCTTCAGTGATGACACACTGTTCTAGAATCTCAACATATTTTTTATAGTGTGGTGACCAAAACTGGATGCATTATTCTAGATGTGGTCTTACTAAGGCTTTATAGAGTGGTCTGAGTACCTCACTTGATCTTGATTGAATCTCTCTGATTACAATTGAATCTGGAATTATGGTCATAAGTCATTGCAGTCCTAGGTCCTGTCTTCACATGACTGGACTCAATTTTATGACTGGTTTTACGATGGTCATTAAGCATGTCACCACAATCGGTTAAGCGAATCACAGTCATTAAATGACTCATAGGAGTGTAAATCCAAATCTAGTTTATCCAATTAAAATACTGCAAGATAATGATCATGCAACCACAGGATTCTGCAAACACTCCTAAGTGCAAGCCAGTTGTGAAGCCCCCTAAATCCAATGACTTGACTGTGTGGCAGTCATAACTTCGAGGACGGGTCATAAGTAACAAACAATCTGAAATTTAATTTTAAACATTGTTTTGTTTTGTTATGTTAGGTTTCTACACATCTTCCTGTTTCACTGTATGTTGAGTTTGATAGAAAAATGGAGAGCCAGATTATTTGGAGACTCTAGAAAGAGTGCAGAGAAGAGCAACAAAGTTGATTAGGGGACTGGAGGTTAAAACATATGAAGAATGGTTGCAGGAACTAGGCATGGCCAGTTTGATGAAAAGAAGGACTAGGGGAGACATGATAGCAGTGTTCCAATATCTTAGAGGCTGCCACAAAGAAGAGAGAGTCAAGGTATTCTCCAAAGCACCTGAGGGCAGGACAAGAAGCAATGGATGGAGACTAATCAAGGAGAGAAGCAACTTTGAACTAATGAGAAATTTCCTGAGGGAACAATTAATCAATGGAACAACTTGCCTCCAGAAGTTGTGAATGCTCCAGCACTGGAGGTTTTTAAGAAGAGATTAGATAACCATTTATCTGAAGTGGTGTGGGGTTTCCTGCCTAGGGTAGGGGGTTGGACTAGAAGGCCTCCAAGGTCACTTCCAACTCTTATTCTATTTTGATTTCTGATGCATCAAATAAGAGTGGAGGGTCCCACCTCAAAGCTATTCTGGGCTTGATTTTAAGAAGTAAAAATGTAGCCCTGTGTTTTCAAGCCATACAGAGCAAGTTGCATTTCCACTCCAAGGTGGGAGAACATCTTTGTTCTTTAGCTCCTCAATGCCCACTTGTCTCGGGGCGAATCCTATTGAAAGGATGTTTTGTCTCCCTCATTTACTCACCTTTTTCAAAATAGAAACATATGGTGCCATTTATAGCCATCCAAGATGGAAGACAAAAGTCTCGTATTCAACAGGCACCACTATGGAACAAATGCACATTTGTTCAGTTTTGCTCAGCACTTTCACCCCAAGCCTGCTTCTTCTTCTTTCTTTCTTTTTCTTTTTTAATGAATACGGGAGAGATTTTTCTATTGATGCAGGAAACAACAACATAAAGATGTTGCTTTTATGCAAGCAACCTTAGAGAGCAGCCAGCAATAAGACGTTTTGGCAAGGCTTGGCTTGAAAACTCTCAAATTGGCATGCTTGATCTGGAGAGAGGAAAAAATACAGTAGCTGTTGCAAAAGCGATTTGTTTTAGGAGGCAGCAGACAAAACAAGAAGCCTCATTCAGAGCTGGTGGCCACCAAGATTTTGGAAGGGTTCAGTGGGGGGCAACCGAAGCTCCGTCAGGGTTTCGCAGCATGCGCTCCCGCTTGGCACAGGGAAAAGAGTGTGAAGTTTTCCCATCGCACCATCAGTAGGGAAGGACTGTTCTTTTCAAGTCGGCTGAAAAGAAATATTGGCTCGGCCATCTTTCGCGCCCTCCCGGCTTCCCACTAAAGGAAAGGAAAACCACATTGTGATTTTTGTTTTGAGCAGAAAAGCCAATCTTTTGTGAACGAGAAAAGCAACTTCAAGGGAAGCGAGCCAGAGGGACGGAGATTAAGCAGGGAAGTGGGGGAATCTATGCAGCCAAGGAACTGATCGGCAAACCAGACTTAAAAACCTCCTGACATTTACATATTAAGGGTCGATTCACGCTAGCTTTCTAGTGGTGGCCCTTTTGTGCTACTGTACAGTAAGGAGAAAAGGAAAGGCCTTTTTGCTCCCCCTCAAACCCCTAACTTGACAAGTTGCATTTCTGGCTACAGGATGCCCTGATGGCTTTTAAGGGGTAGAAGAGAGAAGCTTATTTGTGGATACTTCCTATGGCAGCAGCTGAATGGGTTCTCCAGGTACAAAGAAGGCACACCTCCAAAAGGTCAGGTGTTGGACATGAACAAAATGAGACTTTTCTCCTATCTGCCAGTTTCCCAGGGGCATCTGGCCAGCTGCTGTCAATAACAGAATCCTGGAATCCATGAATGCTGCCCTGATTCAACAAAGCATCTTCCAAGCCATGAGCAATCCGGCTGCCAGGAACACTAGCAACGATGCTACGTATCTCTTCTGAATAATAATTTAAAAAAAGAGTTCATCATAAAACTGGGTCAGATTCTGCTGTTTGCATCAGGGATGCCCCTTATTTCTGGAGAGGGTGGATTTGTTTCTTCTTCTGCCTCTTTGGCAAAGTGTAAAATAATTTCTGGAGAAAGTCATAAAGTTCTGGGAGAAGATTGCTCCACGTTGAAGGCGGTCAAGGTGAGATGTGGAGGATCAGGACCACACATGTCATCGCATTTAAGAGGATCTATTGTTCAAGCCTATGCACAAGAATCTAGACAACTGAGGTTCAATGCTAAATTGGCAGCAGATCAGAGTCCATGGAATTCAAGAGGGGATGCACTTAGACGGTTTGTGGAAGTGACTCTAAGCTGATGATGCGTTTAACTCCACCCGCCAGCTATGCATGTTCTTCTCCTACAGTGTTCTACCGAGGCTTCCCAAGAGCATGAAGCAATTCCTTGTCCCGACAAAAAACCCTTTTATTAATTGACTGTGAATTCTGCTCATTCACATCCAGCAAAGTCTTTTGAGGGAGGATTTACAATCACAGACCTTATCTGGCTTGGAGAGCTGCCAGGCCGATATCTGCAAAACTTGGCAAGGAGTCTCAGAACTAAGTGAAGTGATTGTCTCCTGCAAACTCCACTCCTATTTCGCTCCTCTTATTTCCTCTGGGAGGGGCCCTTCATCATCCTCCTGTGGCCTAACTCCCAAGTCGACCCCTGTTCTTTAGCTGTTCCCTTCGTCTGGCAACTCTGCACATGCACACAATGGGAACAGGCTCCAGCTGTTCGTCTGCCTCACTGATGTCTGATTCTGAAGGCAGCTAAATAACTGGCATACGGCTCTGGTCCCCTCTCTACCCCTCTCTACCTCCAACACAGAGCCCTCATCAGAGCCTTCCCCAGACTCCAGGACTGGCCCATGTTCCTCCCCAACCTCCTCACTGTCTGAATCTGCTGCCAGCTCTGCTGGCCGCTGGCAGGACACACCATACAGTCTATGGAAAGCATACTTTAAACAAATGAAACAAACTTGAAACAAAACACCCCCCCACACTGCAAATAATACAGGTTTTCTCTCATTGTCATAATAATCTAACAATGCAAAATTGGAAAGTCACATGACCAAACCTGCATGATAAGACAAGGATTCTTGGTTCATTCCAAGGAGCTGCAAACTCAATGAGAATGCAGTTGCTACTATGAGTCTCCAAATAACCATAAGTCTTTTTTAAAAATTGAAATAGGAAAGACCTGAAAATAAGGCCACCTCTAAGGTGAATCAATCTTCCTTTCCCTTCTTGTGAAGCCGAAAAGCAATTCTCACTTTCTTCATTTCGTTTCATCTTCTTTCAATGTCTCCTAACTTCACAAACTGAGTGAATTGAAAGAGGGCAAAACGGTTGGCATAATGTTATTTATATGCCGCCTTCTCTCTTAGCCTAGTTTACATTCCTTTGAAAGGGCATGTCAAGATGATGCAACACATTTCCATGGACCAACTTGGGGAAAACCACTTTATTCTTAATGACTTAATGAAAAGGAAGCAAACAGAACATTCAGCTGTCATGATATCTGGTGATGCTTGGATAAATTCCAAAATAGGTGTTCCCAGTGTGTTTGTAACTGGAAGGAAAAGGGGAATTTAATGGACCAGCAGAAGCTTCATTGTTTGAATCCACCTCCTCTTCCCCCTCATCCTCCTCATCCTTCCAACTCCTCCTCTTCTCCTCCTCCTTCTCTTGTTCCTCTCCTCCTCCTCCACCTCTCCTCCTCCTTCTTCTTCCTTCTCCTACCTTTCTTTTTCTTCTTTTTCTTCTTTTTCTTCTTTTTCTTCTTTTTCTTCTTTTTCTTTTTCTTCTTCTTCTTCTTCTTCTTCTTCTTCTTCTTCTTCTTCTCCTCCTCCTCCTCCTCCTCCTCCTCCTCCTCCTCCTTCCTGCTTTCCTGCTTTCATTCTTCCCTTCTATTGAATCTGTTATTAGATTCCAGGATCTTTTTAAAAAAAATAAAAGAATCTAAAGTATCTTGAAAATGAAATTAACACCTCTTTTAGAAGGGAAAGGAGAGTTTTAGAATCTTGGATACAAATTTCAAACCACTATTATTTTCTATATAATGGAAAAACCCATGAAATGCCACTCTAGGATGCTAACAGTTCCCTTGTCCTCATTTTTGCAGCATCTGAGTCATCTTATAGATGTGCATTTTCTATATTTCCTCCAATGAGGCAAATGAGATTTTCTTTTTAAAAGTGTCAGCTGTCATTTTGTCATTTTCATGGTTTCAACAGCTATGGATAAAAATAGTGTGGAAACGTAACTGTTAATTGACTGGCTGTATGCTTGGCAAATATTAAGCAGATCCATTAACAGAATCTAAGAAGCAAAATGAGGAATTTTCTTTCTTATCTCTCTCTCTCTCATAGACACATTCCCCCCCTTCTTGCTCACACAAACAGACAAACACACTTTTGGACTCATCTTTATCACCACTGCTGAATTATACTTTTAACATAGTAAAAGAGTTTGAAGGGACCTTGGAGGACTTCTAGTCCAACCCCCTGCTCAAGCAATAGACCCTATACCATTTGAGACAAATGGCTGTCCAGTCTCTTCTTAAAAGCCTCAAGTGATGGAGTACCCAAAACATCTGAAGGCAAGTTGTTCCACTGATTAATTGTTCTGTCAGGAAATTCCTCCTTAGTTCTAAGTTGCTTCTCTCCTTGGTTAGTTTCCACCCATTGCTTCTTGTCCTGCCTTCAGGTGCTTTGGAGAATCGATTGACTCCCTCTTCTTGGTGGAAGCTTCTTAGATATTGGAACACTGCTATCATGTCTCCCTTGGTCCTTCTCTTCACTAGACTAGCCATGCCAAATTTATGCAATCCTAAATTGCATTAACAGAGGGATAGAATCAAGATCAAGTCAGGTACTAATACCACTCAATAAAAAATAGTAAGACCACACCTAGAATACTGCATCTAGTTTTGATCACCACACTATAAAAAAGAGGTTGAGACTCTAGAAAGAGTGCAGAGAAGAGCAACCAGGATGATTAAAGGACTGGAGACTAAAATATACAATGAACGGTTGCAGGAACTGGGCCTGGCTAGTCTAGTGAAGAGAAGGACCAGGGGAGACAGGATGTCTTCAATATTTGAGGGGCTGCCATAGAGAGAAGGGGGTCAAGCTGTTTTCCAGGGCACCCAAAGGCCAGACAAGGAATAATGGATGTAAAGTGAACAAGGAGAGATTCAACCTGGAAATAAGGAGAAAATTTCTGACAGTGAGAACAATCAATTAGTGGGCTAGAAGTTGCCTTCGGACGTTGGGGCGGGGGGGCTTCATCACTTGAGACTTTCAAGAAGAGATTGTATTGCCATTTGTCAGAAAACGAGGTAAGGTCTCCTGCTGGAGCAGGGGGTTGGAATAGATTACCTATAAGGTCCCTTCCAACCCTGTTAATCTATCTATCTAATGGAATTTGCTCTTGAGAAGTAAAAGCAAAGGCAAATTTGTGCAAATTTGTGCAAATTTGTGCAAATTTGTGCATTAAACAGCCTATTGGATGTTCTTGAGATCTTCTCTTAGCACATATTGGAAACTTAGAAAGCCAGAGAAACTAAGGACTCCTGGAAGAGGTCAGAGAACATAGAATAATAGAGTTGGAAGATGACCACGGAAGCCTTCTAGTCCAACTCCCTGCTTGAGCAGGAAAGCTTATATCATTTCAGACAAATGCTTGTTCAGCGTCTTCTTAAAAGCCACCAGTGATGGAGCATCCAAAATTTCTCAAAGCAAGACATTCCATTGGCTGATTCCTCACCAGTAGGAAATTTCTCCTTTGTTCTAGGATGCTTCTCTCCTTGATTAGTTTCCAACCATTGGTGTTTTTTTTTTTTGTCTTGCCTATTGGTGCTTTGTAATATAGTTTGAACCAGAGGTGGATTGCTGCTGGTTCAGCCTGAATTGGGTGAACTGGTAGTAGCAGTGGCAGGAGGCTCCACCCAACAGCCCGAATGCTTCTGCACATGCTCAGAGGCATCACACGTGCGTGCGGGAACACATCCAAAACAGTAGTAAAAAAATTAGCAGCCCACCTCTGGTTTGAACCTCTCATCTTTTTAGGATGATGGTACAATAGAAGGCATGATATTCACCAGTGTCCCATGACTGTGTTTGCATTGGCATCCATCAGCCTCAAAAGAATATGGTATCGTGCTCTGGAAAGAGGTCAAAGCTGGAGTGTCTTCTCCAGCACAATGCCTGAGTACATTAATACGGAGGATGAACTGTTACCCAAGCAGCAGATCCCCCTTCTCCACGTCACTGAAATAGTCCAATTGAATGGCAGAGCCAATACGATTGGTTCCATCTGCATCACAGGGGTTAACAGAACATGGTTGTACACAGTCATGAACTGCTTCCGGGACTCCAGCTCTGGATTTTGCCTGGAGGTTGACTCCCGAAGCCTTTTCCAGTAGTGAATAGAGCCACAAAGCAGTGGAGGTTTGAAATCAGAGTTTCCCTTCTCCTAGAAGATGGTTCTGCCTCTTGATCTGCTGTTGGGGTGTAGAGCCCTCTTCCATCTTCAAAACCATTGACCGTCTTCTCCTGTAACCCTGGAAAGGGGCCCTTATGAGGTGCTCCCAGCTGGGCCAGCTGGACGAAGGTTTTTTAAAGAGGTGTTACTCCTCCATCACTAACCCTTTGTCCTGGCTTGTGACAGGCAGAGCCTGGCTTCCCAAACGTTGGGCCCAGGATGGCGGGTTTTTTGACTGACAGTCTTCAAATGTCTTTGTCATTTTGGAAAGAATTTGTGAAGGAAAACTCTTCCATCAGGTTGGGAAATAACTAGTTTTTTTAAAAAAAAACCATGCACATTTCTCTGCTAACAAATATTTGCTTTCCTTTCCTCATCTCTGCTAGGGTTACTAAACTAAACCATGAGCATTGGTTCAACTCAATTGTTTTATTTTCAAGTTACAAGAGCCATTTTGAGTAGCTGAAGGTCAGCCCCCTGATCCATCAAAAGAGATCCATGATGCACATCCAAGGGAAACTCATTGACTCACATTTCCTGTTAAATGTATGGTGTTGTGCCTTCATAACCATTCTGTAATTGGTTACAGGCAGTGCATAAAGCTACTCTGGAGCATTCAAGCAAAACTGAAAGCACTGAATTCAAAAGCAAAGCATCTGAGGAGAGAGAAAAATGTCAAGGAAAGTCACCAGAATTATAACGGCCTGTATGAAAATTCTGCACAGGGTATTATGCAAATGGAGGTTTATCCAAAGGTAAAGGTTCCCCTTGCACATACATTCTTAGTCGTTCCTGACTCTAGGGGGCAGTGCTCATCTCTGTTTCAAAGCCAAAGAGCCAGCACTGTGCGAAGACATCTCTGTGGTCATGTGGTCGACATGACTAAACACGAAGGCGCATGAGCATTGTTACCTTCCCACCAAAGGTGGTTCCTATTTTTCTACTTGCATTTTTATGTGCTTTCAAACTGCTAGGTTGGCAGAAGCTGGGACAAGTAATGGGAGCTCACTCCATTACACGGCACTAGGGATTAGAACCACCGTAGTGCCGACCTTTCTGATCAACAAGTTCAGCGCCTTAGCTGAATTTATCCATAGCAATGGATAAATGGGCATGATGGTGTTTGACTTGCAGAAGGATTTGCATCAGTAATTCCTGCCTTTATCACTAGCTGGCTAGACTACTTTAATGCACTTTATATGAGGTTCCCCTTGAAGAGTATTCCAAAAGTACAATTGGTCCGTACCATAGTAGCCCATATACAGTTAGACTCCCAATATTGGAAGCACATTGTGCTGGATTTGCAAACCCTGCATTAATTTCCAATAGGTATCCAAAGTCTGGATTTGACCTATAAAGCCCATTATGGCTTGGCATACAGATAATTTCCATGCTGCCAATTCCAGCCAGTTTTGGCCGAAGCAGCTAGTTCCATC
>NW_028261382.1:16933304-16993304 GCF_051295495.1 Thamnophis sirtalis | reverse complement strand
GGGTAGTAAAAAAATTTGAACCCACCACTGGGAAGGAAGTTTCAGGAGGTTGCGAAAAGCTTCAGTTGGTGCTTCTGGCCGTGACCCGTCAAAAGCGCAAACGTCATAAGCGCGCCGACAACACCGCGGCGCTAAAACCGCGATGTCAAAAGCGCGCCGACAACAGCGCGCCGACAGAAGCGCGATTTCATTTAAGGTAAGATTTACAGTTAGGTTTAGGGTTAGGTTTAGGGTTAGGTTTAGGGTTAGGTTGAGGGTTAGGTTGAGGGTTACGTTACAGCGCGCTTCTGTCGGCGCGCTTTTGTCGGCGCGCTTTAGGGCTAATTAGTCGCTCATTCGTCGCGCGGTTTTGTCACCGCGCTTTAGACACCGCGGTTTAGTCAGGCGCGCTTTTGTTGTGCGCGCATTTGTGGTGGAACCCTTCTGGCAGGTCATCTTCTTGGCTAGCAAATCTCTCCTAGGCGGCTTAAAGAACTTTGCTGTTGCTCCAGATTTTATTTCGTGTCAGCCCTCCCAGGCACATCACCCCAGGAACTCAACCCCCCCCCCCCCAGCAAGATTAAGGTTACTTTTGTCGAGAGTGACTGTAATATCAGAATTCTGCAAGCCTGATTGTGCTGCACCTCCTCCTCCTCCTTATAGCCATGTGAGTTAGGGAGGAGGTCCCTTCTGAACGGCATCTGCATACTTTGGACTTAAGCCATGTTCTTTCCACTTGTCAGTTTGGTAACAGATTTGGGCTACCTCTATTGTCATTTTCTTTACACTATAGTACAGCTACCCATGCCAGCTGGCCACATCAGTTCATTGCTTTGGTCCATGTGCTGCTCAAGGCATTTTGAGCTCCACCCAGACTGGGATCCTCTCTGTAGAAATGTACTGCTTTGAGTTTATGAATTCTCTTATCGTAGTTCATCTTTTTTATATATATAAAGTTTTATTTTTTCCTTTCTTATACATTTACAAATATACATTCTTGCAAATACTACTAATACCTATCTATTAACTATTGACTTTTATCACAATCTTCTTACGAATATAGAAAACACAGTTGGGGTCACTTTCTTGCCACCCTGTATCTCCATCTTATTTTGCAACAACCCTACTCCTTCTTTCTTCTCAACCTACCTTCTACCTTCTTCTTTCCTCCTCTCCTCTCTCTTTTCTTCTTCCCTTCCCTTTCCCCATGCCTCTTCTCTTCTTCTCCTCCTTACCCTTTCTCCTACTCTTACTTCTCCTCCTTTACTTCCTTTCCCTTTCTTTTTTCCCTCCTCTTCCTCCCTCCTTTTCATTGTTGCTCTTACTTATTTTCTTTCTCTAATTGGTCCTAATGTAGTTTATCAATCATGTCTCTATAGTTCTGAATGTGAGACTTTGCAGAAAAAGTGGTCACTAAATCAAGCACTGGAGAAATTGTCGCTGCAAGGAAAATTTGAGCTTCAAAGAAGTCACCTCCAAAGTTTGTGGAGACATATCTTTCCTTTTTGGCTTGGGGTTGACTTCATTTGGTTTTCATAGACTCATAGGGCTGCAAGGGACCTCAGAGACCTTCTAGTCCAACCCCTTGTTCAAGGCAGGAGTCTTACACCAGTCAAAATGGTTGTCCAGTTTATTTTTCTGCAGTGGTTTTGCAGTGGTGCAGTGGTGAAGAGAAGGACTGTCAGATCCCTAAAAGCGAACTGCCATTCAATTGGGAGGAGGGGAGCCTCAGAGTTAAATTATTAGCTACATCTGTAGCAACTGAGTTTTACAACTTCACAACTGGTTTCCTGTCACCGGGAGACTGAAGGTCTCAACATCTCTGGAGGGATGTTTATGATAGCCATGTGGGATATATTACTTTGATGTCTAACTAGAGATAGGCATGGGAACATGTGTTTTATTGACTCCCAGGGCAGAAGAGTTAAGGAAGCATCTTCAAACTTGTGTATTGGTCAGAATCTGCATTCGGATAAAGGGGAGGGGTCTTTATCAGCTTAATCCCATTTGCATGGCCTAAAGGTTTTCAGATGCTGCTTTGCCTCTAAAGGTTTCCATCCATCACCACCCTGAGTCCTTGGGAGAAGGGCAGCATATAAATCTAATAAACCAAACCAAACCAAACCAAACCAAATCATCCTGCCTGATTAAAGGTTCCTTTTGAAATAATCCATTTCAAGAGTCTTTACTTTCTCAAGTTAGAGGAGTCATTAAGGCAGATATGATAGCAGTCTTCCAATATTTGAGGGGCTGCCACAGAGAGGAGGGGATCAACCTATTTTTAAAAACACCTGGAGGCTAGACAAGGAATAATGGATGGAAACTGACCAAGGAGAGATTTAACCTAGAAATAAGGAGGAACTTTCTGACAGTGAGAACAATTAACTCATGGAGCAGACGTTGTCTTCAGAAGTTGTGGGAGCTTCATTACTTGAGACTTTCAAGAAGAGACTGGAGTGCCATCTGTCAGAAATGGTATAGAGTCTGCTGGGAATGGGGTTGGACTAGATGACCTACAAGGTCCCTTCCAACTCTGTTAATCTGTATCTGGTACCAAAATTTCCAGACAATGTTTGGTCTGAAATAACCCGTAAACAAAGAACAACTCTAATGTTTAAGATCAGATGAGCTCAACACCCCTTAAATGATTTTTTTAAAGTCCTCAGGCTGTGAAAAGGTTCATAGAAATCAGCTTAAATTCTTTAGATTCCTTCGGCAGTCCATTCTATGTGATCTCGGTTACCAATTAATATTTTAGAGAAATAAAAAACGAAGTAGTCACTTGCCTGGATTTAGATACCTGAGGCTTTAATGATTTAGAATTTTGAATACTGTGCTCAGCACTTTGTGCTTGGCTCACAAACAAAAGTTTGCTAATGCAGATTGTGTAATCTTTGGAGAAAGCCTAAAATGGGGTGTGTTGCAATGGCCTCAGTCAAATGCATTAAAAAAACCTTCCAACTTTTGCCCTTTTATCCACTCTAGGCAAAAACATCAAATATTGGTAGCCAAGGACAGAGAAAGAGTCTGTACAGGGACTTGCTGAAATTTATTTGACATTTTCTTGAGAACAATTGTGAGCTAGCCAGATTTACGATGCTATGCCAAGAGTAGCACAATTTTTGTTTTTAATTGGAAATATCTAGAGAGCAAGTTGACTGGTTAATGAAAGTGCTTTCTGTCAAAAGGAAAATGCAGATCACTGAATTATTCATATGTGAGACATAGTGTAACATTCACATGTCTTGAAAAGAATCTCTATTTTTCATATAAATTTTATATCAAAAGAACATTAAAAAAACTAACAGGAACTTAACACAGAATAAAGTGAACAAAGAAAGGGAGAAAGAAAGAAAAAGAAAAAAGAAAACTGGAAAAAGGAAAGATAAGAGGAAATAGAAAAAGAAGCTTCCAATTTTCTTTGGAATACTAGGGTGATTACAAAGTTACCTCTTATTTTTATTACAAAAAAACTCACTTTTTCTACTACCCCATTGTTTTTTCCTAATCATCAAAACCACAGATCTTAAGTGTCTATGGAGATTCTCAGTCATCCTGGTCATGGTTGTCCCAAAAGTGCTTTTTCAAGAGGCAACTGGACTTTCTTTGATTTTTCTTGAAGATGTTTCAAGAGGTGGCGCAGTGGTTAAATGCAACACTGCAGGCTACTTCAGCTGACTGCAGTTCTGCAGTTCAGCGGTTCAAATCTCACCGGCTCAGGGTTGACTCAGCCTTCCATCCTTCCGAGGTGGGTAAAATGAGGACCCGGATTGTTGTTGGGGGCGATATGCTGACTCTGTAAACCGCTTAGAGAGGGCTGAAAGCCCTATGAAGCGGTATATAAGTCGAACTGCTATTGCTATTCTCATCCAAGAAGCTTCTTCAGTTCAGTTGCTGTTTGAAAAAGCACATTGGGGACACAGATCTTAAGTGATATTTTTTTCTATTTCATGCAAAAGGTCTAATAAAGGGATTCCAGTCCACCATAAATGTAGATACTGTCGTTTCTCTAATCAAATAAGTTAACTTCCCTGTCGCCATTATTTTCACCAATCATTCCACCAGTGTGGACAGTTTCAAATTTTTCCACTGAAAAGCATCTCTATTGGTTGCTAATAGGTGACACTTTCATTTTATTAAATTTGCAATGCTTTGATGACACTCCCAGAGGCACCATGTGGGCTTTTTGGATCATATCTTGTGGACACCCCTGATCTCTGGGTGTAGGCTCAGAAAACTGTTAATGCAAGGAATGAACAGCTTATACATTCCTTTATCCAGTCTTCTCACGCTCCCTTAAATTCTTAAGATGCTCACTCCCAGCCAGAAATACAATCCTGTTTCAGAGAATAGTATAGAATAGAATATAGAATAGAATAGGAGAGGAGAGGAGAGAATAGAAAATAGAATAAGAATGGAACGGAATGGAATGGAACGGAACGGAGAGACCGCCTACTGCCAATTACCTCCACTAGACCGATAAGATCGCATAGATTAGGCCTCCTCCGAATTCCATCAGCCAGCCAGTGTAGACTGGCAACTACCCGGAGGAGAGCCTTCTTGGTGGCTGCTCCTACCCTCTGGAACGAACTCCCCGTGGAGATCCGGACCCTCACCACCCTCCAGACCTTCCGCGCCGCACTTAAAATCTGGCTATCCCGGCTGGCCTGGGGTTAAAGACTCTAACCCACACTCAAATTGTATGACTGTTGAGTTCTTAAATGATGTAGTGCTTTTATGTTGTAAATTGTTTGTCCTTCCCCCCCCCCTTTGAACTGTGAGCCGCCCTGAGTCCCCCCAGGGAAAAGGGTGGCATACAAATAAAGTGAAACTAAACAAAACTAAACTAAACAGAACAGAATAGAATAGGAGAGGAGAGAATAGAATAGAATAAGAGTAGAGGAAACTCAAGCTTTGGAGTCTTCTTTTGTTGGGGGAGTTACTTGGAACCCTGACATTAGAATTAGAATAGAATAAGAACGGAACGGAATGGAACGGAACAGAATAGAATAGAATAGAACAGGAGCAGAGCAGAGCAGGAAGGGGCTTTGGAGTTCTTCTAGAATCTAGCCCAAGATGGAGACTCTATACCATTCTAGACAAGTGGCTGTTCAATCTCTTCTTAAAAAGTTCCAGTGATGGAGAACCTACAACTTCTGAAGACAAGCTGTTTGGTTGATTAATCAGTGTTTCTCAACCTTGGCCACTTGAAGATGTCTGGACTTCAATTCCCAGAATTCCCCAGCCAGCGAATGCTGGCTGGGGAATTCTGGGAGTTGAAGTCCAGACATCTTCAAGTGACCAAGGTTGAAAAACACTGGATTAATTGTTCTCACTGTTAGGAAGTTTCTCCTTAGTTCTTCTTAGTTCTAGGTTGTTCCTTAATTATTTTCCATTCATTGTTTCTTGTCTTGCCTTCTGGTGCTTTGGAAAATAAGTTGACCCCCCCTCTTCTTTGTGGCAGTACCTCAAATACTGGAATATATCATGTCATCCGTAGTCCTTCTTTTCTCTAGACTAGCTAAACCCAAATCCTATGCCATACCCATACCCAGATTCCTATGGTTCATTTTACTTCTCTTCGATACATCCTTCAAGCCTTCTGCCATGGACATTCAGTCCTTCATCTGTTTATTTTCTCTCTCCTCCCCCATCTGTAGTCTCTCCAGGCAGCTTTTCCTCTTCACAGTGTCTTCCTCTTAATAATTTATTGGGCATGGAAGATGTTCATCTAGAAATGAACAAAAAAAATCCAGCTTATTCGAGGCCCAAATTCCCTAATGTCAATTCGTTTTCCATTCCTTCTGAATTCTCATTTCATCGGGAGAATTTTGGAACATTTGAATTGAACATTAAGCCTATATCCAGCTTCAAGCTTTTCCTATTCTGTTGTCCCTAAACTGGGTTTGAAGAAACATGGTAAACAATCCAAGTGATATCACTGCGAACTGTTGCAGAGAAAGTGCTCTTAAGTTTGCTTATTTACTGTGATTTTTCAGGAGGTATGGAGGGAAGATGGAAATAAATTGTAGGATAAATTGTAACAGAATAACCTTGGAAGTCTTCTAGTCTGCTCTGCTCAGGCAGGAAACCCCATACCATTTCAGACTAATTATTGTCCAATCTCTTCTTTAAAACTTCCAATGTTGGAGCATTCTCAACTTCTGGAGGCAAGCCATTCCACTGGTTAATTGTTCTCCCTGTCAGGAAATTTCTCCTTAGTTCTAGGTTGCTTCTCTCCTTGATTAGTTTCCACCCATTGCTTCTTGTCCTTCCTTCGAAGAATAGCTTGACTCCCTCTTCTTTGTGGCAGCCCCTCAAACACTGGAACACTGCTATCATATAAGCCCTAGTCCTTCTTTTCCTTAAACTATTAAACCTGTGAATCATAGCAAATGTGGAAAAGTGATAAAAGATAGAAACCTAGAGAATTCCTGATGCATCTGATGTGCTCTAAAAGCAAGTGAGTGCTATTCCTGGAGAGACAGCACTTAGTGCCACCCATCAGAAGGCAATATATGATGTCTGTTTTTTTTCTGTCTTGGATCAATTTTCTGATCCAATAAGAAAGGGGGAAAAAAGCCAACCACAACACAACCTTCTCTAGAAATTTCACACACAATTGCAAAAGTAGTCCTCCATTAGTCTTAAACCCATAGTAAATTTCCATGTCTCACAAATACCATAGGATGCTAACTTCTCCTAGTCATTTGACCATTTACCAACATTCCTCAGCCTTGGAGCAACTCTGGGTTGGGTTGATGTTTTGGGTATTTGATTTCCTCAAGCTTTCTGTTTTTCAAGTAGACTCCTCACTCCCCATTTAACTACACTTTAAAACTGCATGCATTCTTAGCAATGTTGCTATGTAGGAGCTGGTAAAAGCTAAATTTCAGACCAGATCATATACCTTCTCATCCAACAGTACTAACAGTAAAGTCAATTCTCCAAATATTGGCCATTGTGTAGCCTTAATAATGGGGTGGGTGGGTGGGTTCATAGAGAAGACGTATCAAAAAGGCACGATGAGAATCACAGCTATGCAGTCAAAGCCTTGACCCCCCCCCTTTGGGGGGGGGAATCCCCTCCCTGCATAGACACATACAATGCAGCAAAGAGTTGATTGCACAGTTGCAGTTGCCACCAAGACCTTTTTGATCACTTAACAGGCCAACTTCCCACTGAAACATGTCCACCGAGGCTGGAAAATCCAGAAAAGATGAATTTTGAACAATAATCCTTGAAAATGTGTTTGAACATTGCCAAAGTAGATTGATTTCTCTTGCAGGTATAAGCACTTCAATTTTCATCTCCATTCCAGCAATACTGGAAGAGCTAAGTTGAAGTGTGTGTGAGAGAGAAAGGGAGGGGGAGGGAGGGTGAGAGGGGTGAGAGAGAGGATAGATTACATAAGGAGATTGATAGAGTGATAAACAGAGAAAATATATATACACAAGAGTGATAGCGTTGGATGGAAGGGTGAATGAATGGATAGATAGGTAGGTAGATACATAGATAGATAGAGAAGATAGAATAGATAGAGAGGATAGAAAAATAAATGACAGAGGTATAGATAAGTAGATCATGGAGTTAGAGATGATAAATAGATTGAAGTAAATAGATTGATAAAGATCATATCTAGATAGTGACAATAGACAGAGAGAGAGAGAGAGAGAGAAAGAGAGAGTGAGGGGGGAGAGAGAGGGATGGATGGGGGAAGAGAAATTTGCAGTCCTTTTGGGGGCTGGCTGGAGTAGTTGAACAGATAGCTGTTCAAAAGATGGAGCTTTCCAGGTTGGCAGCCTGGAGGCTCCTGCTAGGTGTGACTCATCCTTTTGCAGCTCTCCTCTGTCCCAGATGACAGCTCCTTCCAATATTTAAACAGCATTATGGAACAGGAAAGCACTAACTGCTTTGTAGGATGGAGGTTGCAACAGTGGGGAGGCTGGGGCTGGGGCAGCAGACTGGAAATCAAGGACCCACTTTCTGCTCTGCTAACCAAGCTCTTCCTTTAGGAAGGCACCCTCAATGCTGCAGTTGCAGGGGACAGTGTGTGTGTGTGTGTGTGTGTGTGTGTGTGTGTCTGTCTGTCTGTCTGTCTGTCTGTGTGTGTGTGTGTGTGTGTGTAGGGGAGGGGAGAAGTTGAATGAGAGGGGCAAAGCTACTGCTGTTCCCTGCTTTATTGCCAGTTACTTTTCCAAATACAAGCCAGTAACTCTGAGCATTGCACTTTGGGCGGGGCAGGTGGGGGGAGGTTCAATCACATGCAGAAGGAACAATCTATCTTTCCTACTGTATCTTGTCTGGGGCTTCTTACTTACACACAAGGGACACGGTAGCGCAGTGGCTAAGACACGGAGCTTGTCGATCAGAAAGGTCAGCAGTTCAGAGGTTTGAATCCCTAGTGGCACGTAACAGAGTGAGCTGTTGTCCCAGCTTCTGCCAACCTAGCAGTTCGAAAGCAGGTAAAAATGCAAGTAGATTAATAGGAATCACCTTTGGTGGGAAGGTAACAGCGTTCCATGCGACTTTGACATTTAGTCATGCCAGCCACATGACCATGGGGACATCTTTGGACAGCGCTGGCTCTTCGGCTTTGAAACGGAGATGAGCACCACCCCCTAGAGTCAGGAACGACTAGCACATATGTGCGAGGGGAACCTTTACTTTTACCTTTACTTTACCTTATATAATGCCTACACACTATGCAGAATGAGTTGTTTGAATCCTATGTGATACAGGTAGCCCTCAACTTCCAACAATTCATTTAATGACCATTCCAAGTTTCAACGACACTGAAAAAAGCGTGACCATTTGTGACCCTCTTTTACACTTAATGACCATTCAAGTATCCCCATGTTCAGGGGATCAGAATTCAGATGCTTGGTCACAGACTCATATTTATGACGGGTGCAGTGTCCTGGGGTCATGTGATCTCCTTTTACAACCTCTGACAAGCAAAGTCAACGGGGACAATCAGATTCACTTAACAACCGTGGTTACTAACCTCACGCCTACAGTGAGTCACTTAATGGTGGCAAGAGAAGTCGTAAAATGGGGCAAAACATACTGAACAAATGTCTCACTTAGCAGCATAAATTTTGTGCTCAATTATGGTCGTACGTCGAGGACTACCTGCATTGCTCTGGACTGCAGATGAGTTAACTTGATGTTTTGAATGCTGAACCAAAAGCAATATATTTGTAGCTCAAATACAAGAACGAGAAGTCCTTGAAGCTCTCTGAGTTCAGTTGCTTTCTTGGACAAAAGGAGAGTCTTCCCATCATTCCCCGGGGAGATGGATGGCTTTTGGGTGGCCCTGAAGGACAGGAAATGTCTCTTTTGAGCTGGGCTCAGATCCAGGTGACTATATCAGACAGATTCATGTTTTGGGCAACAATATGGAAGTACAGAATCTGCTTTTACAATAATATCTGGAATCTCAAACTCTCCAGCCCAGGGCAGAGATGGGTTGTTTCCGGTTCAGCCCAGTTTGGCCAAACCAGTAGTGGAATTCAGGCCTGGGTCACAGAACCCGTAGCAACCTAGGCCTGCCACGCCCCTGAACCGGTTCCCTTGCCACCGCTGGGCCACTGCTGTTTTGAATGTTAGTGATTGCGCATACGCAGCACACTGTAAATTGTTCTGCCTATGCACAAAGAACAATTTAAATTGGAAAATGTGCTTGATGCATGTGGGTTGCAAACTGGGAGTAAAACCGGCAGCAACCCACCCCTGGCCCAGGGATGTCAAACTCAAGGCTCGGGGCCTGGATCCAGCCCATGGGGCTCCCTGGAAACAGTGAAGGACTGACCCCTGGTGCCCCTGCCAGCAAAAACGGAGGCCCTCCCGAGCTCCGTTTTCACTGGCAGAGGGTTGCAGGAGGCTGTGTGGCTGAAAACAGAGCTCAGGAGCCCGTTTTCTCTGACAGAGCGCTCAGGCCACCACAGGTGCCCCCGACACAAGTGATGTCGAGCTGGCCATGCCAGCTTACCGTTGCTACTGGTTCAGAACCGGGAGTGTGCGCATGGTGCTTTTGCGCATGCGCAGAGCATCCGTGATGTCATCTGGGCAGGTGGGCAGAGCCTCCCGCTGTCACCACTACCAGTTCGGCCAAACTGGGGTGAACCAGCAGAATACCACCTCTGGGCCACGCCCCCTCTCCCCTCTCCCGAGGTGAAACACAACCCTGATGCAGCCCTCAATGAAATTGAGTTTGACACCACTGCTCTACCCTATTTTGCACAACAGTCATGTGCAAACTCAGCCAATCAATATGGGAACACACAGTTTTCAAGTCAATGTGCCTCGTGCGATAGAAGCAGTTGTTCCGGGCATCTGGTTTAAAGATTCCCAACTTGCTGACACTCCGGGCATCTGGTTTACTTCGGAGGGAGAAAGAGATGCAACGTTTGAAGGGGGGGCAGCCATACAGAAGATTTATTTCAAAAGACAGAGCGCAGGAGGAATGAGAAGCATTAAATAATTTATACTTTATGAAACATAATTTGCAAAATTTTCGATACCACCACTGAGAATTAAAGACAAGCTGAAAAGTGCAACAAGCGTAGGACAACGCGTAGGACATTATATGAGAGGCATCCTAAGCAAAAAGGTGCGAAGATATTCCTGTTTGGACTTGCTTATAAAGATGTTTGTAGAATTTGATCCACGAATGGTAATAGGATTAAGGAGGTTTCGTTATTGGAGAGACACAGGCTGATAGATGGAAGAATACAATTCAAAATTAGCTAAACCTAATTATTCTTATTTGTAATAGACATAGCTGAATAATAATTGATAATGAAAGTAATGTATATAATGTGGAGTTGATATGATAAATAATAATTGGATATGAGAAGGGAAGGTTGGAAATATTTTTGGACCATATACAAAGGCTATTAATCACAATAATTATCACTATTAAAAAATAAAATAAAACTATATACACTTAAATGTTAACTAATATGGGGAAAATGTTACGATATACGATATAATTACATAAAGAAGGGAGAATGATAATAAACTATATGCATGGAAGATGGAATTTTTGGTATTAAATATTATGGATGTTCAGGTAAAACAGGATATGAGGATTTGATGTTAATAGAGGATTTTATAAACAAGTAAATGAAATGTCAGCATATGGTTATGGATTAAATCTTTGGCATAGTTAAGGATGAAGGATGTTTAAATAACTGTAGTCAACTAAAAGTGGAGGTATAATGATCTCAATATGGTAAACATTTGAGTTAAGATATTTGAATTAATATGAATTAATGGAAGAGATGCACCAAAACATGTTGTAACCAGCTGATATACTTTTTTATAATATATACCTGTGTTTTTTTCCTTTTTTTTCTTTTGTTTTTCCTTTTTTTCCCCCTGCCTTGTTTTTTGTTCTTTTTGTCTTCTTTGTGTTTTGATTTTTTCTTTTCCCACTGGTGTGGGCATGTGTTGTTTATGTAACAAAATAAAAAAAAAATATTAAAAAAAAAGAAGAAGCAGTTGTTCCATTTTATCAACTCCCCCGTTCTTGGTTAATGTTCCTCAAGTCAGGTTGAAGCTCTTCTGAAAAACTTCCATGTTGCACTTGCATTCTTTAAATTCTCACTCCTTTTTTTCTTATTTTTGTAATCGATAACATCTTTTGAGAATAACACCTCACCCACATTCCTCCCAATTTATAGTTTTGGAAAACAGCCTTGGGTTGGTGGTCTTGGCTCAATTCTTGAGCATCCTTCCCTAATTTAGCATGAGAAAAACGTAAAGAAATTGGGGTTTATCGGAATAGGATTTCTATAAGCAAGAAGCAGAGCAAATTTCAGAAACTGGGCAGGGATTCTTAGCTACATGTTCTGTTAAACTCTTATTTTTAAGCTTGTTTGCTGGAAAGTTAGATCATTGATAATGGATGAAAGGATTAACAGAAATTAGCATGTATGTGTTACATTTTCCTTTAAGGTATGAATGAGTAAAAGGGAATTAATAACAACAACAACAACAACAACAACAACAACAACAATAATAATAATAGACACTTGGCACCATGTCCAAGAATTTTACAAGATACACCAACAAATTGCAGCTTCCTGCAATAACACCAGTGGAACTGCAAAAAACTGCGCTGCTCGGAACATCTTATATTTTAAGAAAGTACTTTGGTTGATACTTAGGATGCTGGCAGCAAACCGTATCAACCATTAGCACCAGTCACTGGTATTTGAAATGCATTTTTGAATATTCAGTTGGCTGAGTTTCAGGTTTAATGAATAAGGTATATAATAATAATGTTCAGTTGACTGAGTTTCATATTTAATGAATAAAAGAAATAATAATGTGATGCATTTTTGAATGTTCAGTTGACTTTCATGTTTAATGAATAAATAATAATAATAATAATGATCTTAGAATCTTAGAATTCCAGAGTTGGAAGGGACCTTGGAGGTCTTCTAGTCCAACCCTCTGCTTAGGCAGGCAACTCTACACCACTTCACACAAATGATTATCCAACATCTTCTTAAAAACGTCCAGTGTTGGAGCATTCACAACTTCTGGAGGCAAGTTGTTCTACTGGTTAATTGTTCTAACTGTGAGGAAATTTCTCCTTAGTTCTAGGTTGTTTCTCTCCTTGATTAGTTTCCATGCATTGCTTCTTGTCCTGCCCTTAGGGGCTTTGGAGAATAGTTTGACGAGAGTAAACATTCAACTACAGTCAGTAGGAATTTTGGAAAGGAAAACAGGATTTTTCAGAAATCCCAGGGGCAGATCTACCCATTTGAGAAATTATTTTTATTCCCTTCAC
The DNA here is from genome assembly GCF_051295495.1 of Thamnophis sirtalis. NCBI lineage: Eukaryota > Metazoa > Chordata > Lepidosauria > Squamata > Natricidae > Thamnophis > Thamnophis sirtalis. The sequence goes on along the minus strand of NW_028261382.1, from coordinate 16,980,520 downwards.
TTAAAAAAAACCACCTGCCTCCACTATTAATCTATTTTCAGTAGACTTTAGTAGAAATGTAGAAGAAAGTATGACTTCCTCATCGATTACAGTACGTTTTTTTCTTTTTAAAATAGCAAGGAATTGTTGAGATTAGAAGTAACTCCTCCCCTCAGTTATTCATAGGAATAAATTACTCATCCTTAGGTCTGCTCACTTTTCCTTGGAGAAAACAGATGCTTGTTAATGAGGCAATAGCATCATTTGCCCTTTTACCCATACACGCAAAGGAAAGCTTTGCAACAATACAACTGACAACAAAATGGTCTCTTTATGGGGTCAGTGGCTGCATGAATTTCTGGAGACATGGAGCTGCATTTCCTCCCCTCTTTCTAAGCCTGTTTTTTTTAAATGTGTGTTTTCCTTGGCCTTTGTGCCAAATGCACAATCTGAATCAAGGAAATAGATGACTGCAGATAGTCTTTAACTTACAACAGTTCACTTAGTGGCAGTTTGACGTTAAAAAAGGGCTGAACAAGGTGACTAATGACCCTTTTTCAGACTTACGACCGTTGCAGCATCTCCACGGTCATGGGATCAAAATTCAGATGCTTGGCAACTGGCTCGTATTTATGACGGAGGCAGTGTCTTGTGGCAGTGTGATCAACTTTTGCGACCCTTCTGACAAACAAAGTCAATAGGCATGCTGGATTCACTTAACAACCTTATTGCTAACTTAAGAACTTAACAACTGGGGCAAGAAAAGTCATAAAATGGAGCAAAACTCACTTAGCCAATGTCTCACTTAGCAAGAGAAACTTTCAGCTCAATTGAAGTCTTAAGCCAAGGACTTCCACCCTATCTTTATTTCTTGATTAGCCCTTGGGCCACATCAAAGCGCAGAGTTCCCAAAACAGATTGTTACTAAAATTTGATTTAAAAAAAACAATTTAAAAAATGGAATTGGATAAAATACAGTTTAAAATGAAATTGGAATAAAATACAATGTAAAATGAAATTGGAATAAAATACAGTCTAAAATGAAATTGGAATAAAATACAATAATGTAAGATATAGATAAAATATGATAAAATTGTATTTCAGTGTCAGCCCTACAATCTACCCCAGTCAGTCCCACGTATGCAGATCACAACTGAATCATTTTGCTTAAGTACTGTACTGTGTAAAATGTTACTTTCAGATTCTGGCTGCACATAATTTAAATTGTTGTAACATCCCTGGGACTTGGAAGGAGTCTGCCTTATTCTTTCAATCTGAATATGGTGCTGGCCATGGTGCTGAAATCAGCTTGGCAGCATCTGTTCCTGTCATTGCAATGACTTTCAGATGCCTTTTAGCTCCTACTATAGAATCTACAGGTGGCTCGCTTAATAAGCCCCACTGGGATTTCCTTCAGCTTGCAATGCCACATCTGTCATTTTATTTCTTTGCTTCTTTTCTTTTCAAGCCCTCTTGGAATATTAGGGGTTGATGTGTGTTTTTTTTTAAATTAAAAAGAACCACTCTGACTGAAATAATAGAAAGAATAGAGCCGGAAGGGACTTTGGAGGTCTTCTAGTCCAGCCCGCTATTAAACAGGAGATATTGGAATGGAAATATTCAGTGCCTTAACTTGCAACTATTAAATCTATATTCCCTGTGCCTGGGTTTGGGTGAACAATTGTGGAAGATGCCCTCAATGTTAACCCTTATAGTGAATCCACCCCCATCTCTGCAGAGGATTCAAAGAGGCTTTTTATAATGTAGTTGAAAGATTACAAGCTGGTAGTAGTGAAGCTGATACCAAGGAATGTGTGTGCATGCATTAACATTCCATCTGCAGTCAGAAAAGCAAAAACAAAACAAAACCCCAAAACCTCAAGCCATCTGCTGATTGACAGAGAGATGGCAAGGAATATATTTATTTATTTACTAGTTGATAACCTGACATATGTATGTATGTATGTATGTATGTATGTATGTATGTATGTATGTATGTATGTATGATCTATCTATCTATCTATCTATCTATCTATCTATCTATCTATCTATCTATCTATCTATCTATCTATCCTTCATGGCTAATGTGAGACTAGAACTCACAGTCTCTTGGTGATTGGCCCAAAGTCACCCAGCTGGCTTTCACAGCTAAGGTGGGACTAGAACATACTGTCTCCCAGTTTCTAGCTTGGGGCCTTCAGTAGTAGATCAAACTGGTATTAGATTTATAATAGAAATAATTTGTGTGCTGCATAATAGAAATTTTGAGTAAAGTTTCTCACTTAGAGCAGAGATTGAGGCTCCCCTTTTCTCGTTCTAGATGATGATGATGATTAAATATCTTTCTGCAGAGATGCCAGCAGAAAAAGCCTCTCCCTTGCAACGGGAGTCTGTATCTAAATAAATAAATCTGATCCAGGTTTCAGATGAGACAATCTGTGGGTATTTTTGTAGTTTTTGTTCCAAAGAAATAATGTGGATTTTGAGACGTTGCCTCACTTTTAAAATCATAAGCATCGCCACCACCAAACCATCTGTTTAAAGTACAGATTTGATTTTGTAAAGGCCACAGGAAATGTCACCTTGCAATGGATTCCTTTCCACGAAGCGTTATTTCTTTAAACGTATTACAGTACAGTAGATTTTTTTAAAATAGCAATAGCAATATTACTTAGCAATATCACTTAGATGTATATACCATGTTACAGTGATTTACAGCCCTATCTAAGCAGTTTACAGAGTCAACCTATGGCCTCCAACAATCTGGGTCCTCATTTTACTGACCTAGGAAGGATGAAAGGCTGAGTCAACCTTAAGGTGGTCAGGTTCAAACTCCTGGCAGTGGGCAGAATTAGCTTGCAATACTGCATTCTAACCACAGGGAAGGAGGGAAGGAAGGCAGGAAGGAAGACAGCAATAGCACTTAGACTTATATACCACTTCATAATGCTTTATAGCCCTCTCTAAACGGTTTACAGAGTCTCAGCATCTTGCCCCCAACAATCTGGATCCTTATTTTACTGACCTCAGAAGGATGGAAGGCTGAGTCAACCTTGAGCTGGTGAGATTCAAACTACAAAACTTCTGGCAGCCGGCAATCAGCAGAAATAGCCTACAGTACTGCACTCTAACCACTGTGCCACCATGGCTCTTAATCCAGATGGAATCCAGATGCATCCACAGAACTATGCAAAAGTGCAGGTGAGGAGTCAGTGCTAGGAAGAGGAAAGGCAAGATATGGGGAGGAGTCTGGTAGTAACTTTTTTAGCTGACTGATTTCATAAAAAGACGCCTGTTTCCAGGGGTGTAACTCCCTTCATCAGAGGCACAAATAAAGTGAGCTGCAGCTCACACAGTTTTCTCCAAGACTCATAATGGATTTGAGTGCATTTCGGTGCAACGTTGCAAATGCTGAGTCAAACTAGACCGTTTGAGCCTCCACCCCCTCCCCATTTCATTGAAATGGAAAGGATGGCCTGGAGCTCTGTAAGAGGATCCAGAAGATGACTATTCTTCCAAGTGGAATCTAAAAAGGGAATCACGGCTCATTAGCTAATGCTCCCTTCCTCAGAGGCAGAAAGAGACAGGGAGGAAATCTTGAAAGTCAGAGTTATAAATTTTTGTGCCTCTGTCTTTCCAAGTCTGTAGGAGTTGAAAGATGTTCCTTGGTTTTCTGTGCAATTCACTTCCAAGTTTTGTTCACCATCCTGACTGAAATTCATGATTTGGGGGACTCTGGGATCCTGGGAATGAAATAGGAATGCACAGTTACATGTGCCAGAGAATGCAAGACAACAGGAAAGCACAATTATGGGTGCCAAAAGAGCAAATAAAATGAAAGCCTGTAAGAAAACCAATCCGATTGTACTGTATGCATTGCTCATGGCAGTGTCAGAGATTGGCATAAGTGGATATTTGGCAAAGCTCATACTTCTGGAAAAACCCAACCGCTGCCCTATTTCCTTTCCCTTTGCAAAGCGTATGTGTCTCTAATATTTCAAACATACTTCCTATATTGTGAGACTTGTAATAGACCTTCAAATCAGGATAACATGTGAATTTAAATGTTGCTCCGTTGAAAGACAGAAACAGAAAACCAAATTCCTGGGAAGATGGATGGATGGATGGATGGATGGATGGATGGATGGATGGATGGATGGATAGATAGATAGATAGATAGATAGATAGATAGATAGATAGATAGATAGATAGACTGACTGACTGACAAACAGGCAGACATTGTAGATAGATAGATGATGGATATATTGTTGTTGTTAGTTGTGAAGTCATGTCCAACCCATCGTGACCACAGGGACAATGTTTCTCCAGGCCTTCCTGTCTTCTACCATCCTCTGGAGTCCCTTTAAGCACATGTCTACTTCTTCTGTGACTCCATCCAGGCACCTCATTCTCTGTCATCCCTTTCTTCTTTTGCCTTCTGTCTTTCCCTGCATTAGGCTCTTCTCCAGTGAGTCCTTCCTTCTCATTAGGTGGTCAAAGTATTTGAATTTCCTCTTCAGGATCTGGCCTTCTAAAGAGCAGTCAGGGTTGATCTCCCCTAGGACTGATCGATTTGATCGCCTTGCAGTCCAAGGGACTTGCAGGAGTCTTCTCCAGCACCAGAGTTCAAAGGCCTCCATTCTTCGGCGCACAGCCTTTCTTCTTCAACCTTCACAGCCATCCATTGCAACTGGGAAAACCATAGCTTTGACAATACACACCTTTGGTGACAGGGTGATGTCTCTGCTTTTCAGTATGATGTCTAGATTTGCCATAGATGGATACATAGATGATACATAGAAATAAAGATAGATAGATAGATAGATAGATAGATAGATAGATAGATAGATAGATAGATAGATAGATAGATAGACAGACAGACAGGTATAAACTAAATTTTTCCTCTTCTCCATCCTGATGATCTGAGTTTGCAGCCATGTCAGAATAACTGAAATGGACAACATGACTATGCTTCTCACCTGCAAGGAATTGGTATTCTTACTTTATTTTTGCTTTCTGGGATGTCTTCCTTCCCATGCAAGACGCTCTCAAGAGTGCCAAGCTAACATTCAGATGGTGTAAGAGTATCCTGGAATGTACTATCACAGGGTGACTTAGGTTGACGATGGTTGATGTTTCCATCAGCCAAAATCAGACCGGATTCCTGAATTTTAGCTGGGTATATGCCTAAAATTGTAGGATCATCAGTCATAATCTGGCATCAAAGGAGCAAATATGACTTTATGCTTACAATGTGAAAAGTGGGTTTTCCAAATATTGCCGAGCAGCTGCTTAGAATCCAAGAGCAATCAATCAAAATGCACACCATTTTAGAGTACATGAGGATGGATGTAGACATGTGGATATGAAATTACATGCATCACAATGTGTGTGGTGGACTTGGGAATTAGTGGTGGAGAGGCACATGGGCAGCCCTTGAATTTTCATTTTTTTGCCCACTTTATCTTGGCAGCAAGTAGACAGAATTTGAAGATCCATTTCATGGGTACAGTTGTTTCAGGAACTATACCATCCCAAAAGTGAAAGAGGAGCAATGCTAGTGTTTTGAGATTCTGCTAAGGGATTTGGGGCAGGGTCTCGCAATTCTACAAAGGGAGAATGGGATGAATACAGGTTGTTAACAGCATTTCAAAAGCTTGCCTTACAAAATGGGACTTTCCGGTAGAACTTGGATTTGTTCCCAGTGTTCAGAGGACAGCAGTTATGCACTCAGTGGAAACAATTTCACTTGTGGGAGAAACCTAAGGAATCTTCAGGCCTTGATCACTTGTTTTTGTTCTCTTGTACACTGATGCAATGCAATGTAGTTGTAAAAGTGTTGGACTAGGAGCATAGAGACGAGACTTGGATTTTATCCCATCCTCAGCCATGGAGCTCCCTGGAGGAAGAGGATTGAGGCCTAGCCAAGCTTGAGTACCTGAACTCTCTCTCTCTCTCTGTCTGTCTGTCTGTCTTTCTCTGTCTTTCTCTCTCTCTCACCCTGTCTCCGTCTCTCTCTGTCTCTGTCTCTGTCTCTCTTTCTCTCAGTATGCGTGTCTGTGTGTGTATGTTCCAGCATAACTCTGGATCGCCTAGAGCAATTTCAACCAAACTTGGTACACAGATGACTTACTTTTTGGAGAAAAATGCACTGCAGGGGTAAGACAACCCTAATACCCCTTGGGCTGTGTGTTCTGTTAAGATATAGCTTGTTGTGCCTTAAAATGGCTTTTACTGTGCAGAACAGTAGAGTTGCCATGGTAATGGCTTCACAGTACTCCACAAGGGGGCTCCCTCTGATAAGGGGAAAAATCCAACATTAGAAATTACGTTTGGTCCGCAAATTTTCCCCCTATAAATAAATACCTGGGCAATGCCCAGTTATCAGCTAGTAGGGAATATAAATGGAACACACAAAGATCCTAGGGACCACGGTGTCTTTAAATACATTTTAGCTGCTCTTTTTCCCCTTCCATAAGTTATTTCCAGATGAGTTGAATGTGTTTTCTTGAAATTCCTTTGGTATTTCTGCCAGGCAGGTTTTGGGAAAGAAATATGTCAGAAAATATATCACGGCATGACCTTTCTCTCTCTTTCAAAGCATTTAATTGTGTATTTTTCGGTTTCCCCTTTTTTCTTCTCTAGGATGTGACTTTCCACAGGAAGATGGACCATGAAAGCAAACGATCTGCCAAAGCTCACTAGCGCCTGATGAGAAGAGCCGCTGATCCCTTGGGTTTCCTCCCCCAACATCGCTTGACAGCTGAAGGCTTCAGAAAACACCAAAAGGCAGAGCTAAAATACCATGGCATGCTTTAGGAAGGATACTGTTCCTTAATTACAAGGCTTAACCTGCAAAGCTTCATTTAAATTGTGGTGGTTTGATCACACATCAAGCACATATTTAAAGGAAGAGGCAGTTATGCCCATGTAGTTAACTGAACAGGTTGAAATATATCCACTTGCACAAAACACAGAACAAACTTAGATAAAATATAACTGTCCATCCAGACGTATTGGCTCAAAATGGATGGTGGCCATAGAAACCAAGGGACCCATGGCGGGTTTGATGACTATCGCTACCAGGATGGTGGCTACACAGGTTATGCTCCCAACGACCCAACCTATCACACCAGGGAGGAGCCCAATCAGGAAGAAGATGCTCAGAGCGACGCTACCGAAGGCCATGATGAAGACGATGAAGTCTATGAAGGAGAGTACCAGGGCATTCCTCACCCGGATGACAAGCCCAAGCAGAAGAAAAAAGCCGGTCTGTCCAATGAGTTCAGAGATCACGATGAGCTTATAGCAGAAAAGATGGAAGATGAAGAGCAGCTGGCCCACCAGTATGAGAACATCATTGTGGAATGCGGCCATGGACGATTCCAGTGGATGCTTTTCATTGTGTTGGGCTTGGCCCTGATGGCGGATGGAGTGGAAGTTTTTGTGGTCGGTTTTGTCTTGCCCAGTGCTGAGAAGGATATGTGCTTAACCACCTCCAACAAAGGAATGCTAGGTGAGTCCTACATGTCTCAAGGAACAAGGAAGGATGTTGTAAAGCTTTCCTGATTACCGTATTTTTCGGTGTATAAAACGCCCCAGAGTATAAGATGCCCCAAGATTTTGAAGAGGCAAATTTTAAAAAAGCACTCTGCAGACCTCCCAACAATGGCCCTTTTTTTTTAAAAAAAGGACATGAATAGCCTTTAGGAGGCTTGTAGAGTGCTTCTGGGGGGCCCCCACCCAAAACTGAGCAAAAAATGGCCCATTTTTGTGTGAAAATGGGCTCATTTTTTGTCAAAAAAGGGCATGCATAGACTTTAGGAGGCTTATAGAGTGCTCTTGGGGGTTGGGGGGGGGGAATATTGAGCAAAACATGGCTGATTTTTTGCTCATTTCTTCCCTCCCCAGCCCCCAGGAGCACCCTGGAAGCCTCCTAAAGGCTATGCACAGCCATTTTGGTGAAAGGGGCACGGTTTTGGGAGGCAAAAAATGCTTTATTCAGGGTATAAAATGCATCTAGGTTTTCAGCCTCTTTTTTTGAGGGAAAAAGATGCATCTTATACTCCGAAAACTGCAGTATATATTCACATTTAAAGATATTTAAATATATTTAAATGTCTATGGAGATTCCCAATGTTCCATTCTCAATCTTCCATGATTGTCCCAAAGATGCTTTCTCAAAAAATAAAAAAGAACCCACTATTGAAATTGAAAAGAACACCTATTAAGACCACTTCCTTAATATCACAAGCAGATCAGTATAGATATTCTTTATATATATATGTGTGTGTGTGTGTGTGTGTGTGTTTTATTTGTGCTACACAAATATAACAAAGGCAACAGTAAAAATATTGGGTTTCTGTCGTGATGGACTCTTGTGACGAGCCGATTGACAGATGATGGAAGCAGTTAGCTTCCTCCCATAATTGGGGCTTACCAGGGGTTGTGACACTAAATATATATACTTGGTTTTGACTTGGTTTTCTCCCCTCAAGTGACTCTTATATAATTTTATTTCACTTGAATTGCATGAATTTCGTTCTTCGGTTTGGTTTATTTGTGCTGATAGATACTGGAAAAGCATTGTTTTCCTTTAAATGTCTTTCTGTTGTCTCGTAAATTGATATACAGGCAAAACTGCATGATCTGAAAGTGATTCAATGTGTGGTGTTTGCGTTCCAGCTGGGATAATTTTTGTTCAACTTGTCCAGGTGTCTCTTTTGATTGTAAGCCAGGACTACATAGCAGTGAGGTGAAGAGACAACCGAAAACAGGAAGGACTGCAGGGTATAATTAAAAAAAAAAGGTCAAAGATGGTGCACCCCAAAGAATAGAATAGAATTATTTATTGGCCAAGTGAGATTGGACACACAAGGGATTTGTCTTTGGTGCAAATGCTCTCAGTGTACATAAAAAGACAAGATACATTCATCAAGAATCTTAAGGTATGACACTTAATGATAGTCATAGGGTACAAATAAACAGTCAAATCTTACTAGGAAACAATCAATATAAATCATGAGGATACAAGCAACAAAGTTACAGTCAGACAGTCATAAGTGGGAGGAGATGAATAATAGGAACGATGAGAAGATTAATAGTAACAGTAATGCAGACTTAGTGAATAGCTTGATAGCGTTGAGGGAATTATTTGTTTAGCAGAGTGATGGCATTAGGGGGAAAAACTGTTCTTGTGTCTAGTTGTTCTGATGTGCAATGCTTTATAGGGTTGTTTTGAGGGTAGGAGTTGAAACAATTTATGTCCAGGATGTGGGGGGGGGGGTCTGTAAATATTTTCACAGCTGTCTTTTTGACACACAAACACAAACACAAACATAAATAATATAAATATAAATAATATAAATAATAAATATAAATAATAAATAATAAATAATAAATAATAAATAATAAATAATAAATATAAATAATATAAATATAAATATAAATATAAATATAAATATAAATATAAATATAAATATAAATATAAATATAAATATAAATATAAATATAAATATAAATATAAATATAAATATAAATATAAATATAAATATAAATATAAATATAAATAATATAAATATAAATATAAATATAAATATAAATATAAATATAAATATAAATATAAATATAAATATAAATATAAATATAAATATAAATATAAATATAAATATAAATATAAATATAAATATAAATATAAATAAGATAAAGATAAAGATAAGATAAAGATAGATAAAGATGATAAAGATAAAGATAAAGATAAAGATAGATAAAGATAAAGATAAAGATAAAGATAAAGATAAAGATAAAGATAAAGATAGATAAAGATAAAGATAAAGATAAAGATAAAGATAAAGATAAAGATAAAGATAAAGATAAAGATAAAGATAAAGATAAAGATAAAGATAAAGATAAAGATAAAGATAAAGATAAAGATAAAGATAAAGATAGATAAAGATAAAATGTTGTGGTCAAAGTACGACCCAACTGAGTAAAGCTTTAGCTGCCATCTTGACTTGTTTTGACCAAATGCTGTAGATGCCCATCAGCCAGAATTTAGGCTTTGAGCCTGAAGGATGGATGAAGGGGGAAAAAAGAATGGAGATCCATTTTGCCAAGACATCAGAAACATTTTCTAAGAGATTGGAGAAAAATCTAGGGGTTGTTCATAGGAATGCTCGTAACAAGGGCCATTTCAGGAAATAGCTTCATCTAATATCTTGGGTACAATTCCTGCAGTTCCTCCATCAGTTGAACAGTATTCGATCAAGTTCTACTTTCATTGCTAAAGGAGAATGAAGACTAGTGGTGTTATTTTTTAAAACAGAGTGAGGAATACCAATACAAGGAAAGAACATTCTTTGCTTGATAGCTGGTGATAATCCAGCATTTGTGAGACTCCCTCTCCTGCCCCTTGAAATGTCTAGCATTATTAGATCATTGCCATTCAGCAAAGTGCAGGCTGTTGTTGTTGTTGTTAGTTGCGAAGTCATTTCTGACCCATCGCGACGCCATGGACAATGTTCCTCCAAGCCTCCCTGTTCTCTACCATCCCCTGGAATCCATTTAAGCGCACACCGACTGCTTTAGTTACTCCATCTAGCCACCTCCTTCTCTGTCATCCCCTTCTTCTTTTACCCTCAACCGTTCCCAGCATTAGGCTCTTCTTCAGTAAGTCCTTCCTTCTCATTAGGTGACCAAAGTACTTGAGTTTCCTCTTCAAGATCTGGCCTTCTAAAGAGCAGTTACGGTTGATCTCCTCTAGGACTGACCAGTTTGATCGCCTTGCAGTCCAAGGGACTTGCAGGAGTCTTCTCCAGCACCATAGTCCAAAGGTGCTCAGCTTTTCTTATGGTCCAACTTTCACAGCCATCCATTGCAAGTGGGAAAGCCATAGCCTTGACTAGATGCCCTTTTTTTGGCAGGGTGATGTCTCTGCTTTTTAGTATGCTGTCTAAGATTTACCATAGCTTCCCCACCCCCCCTGAAGCAAGTGTCTTTTAATTTCTTGGCTATTGTCCCCCTCTGCAGTGATCTTGGAGCCCAGGAAAATAAACTCTGTCACTACCTCCATTTCTTCTCCATTTATTTCCCAGGAATTGAGAGAGTTGGATGCCGTGATCTTAATTTTCTTAATGTTGAGTTTCAAGCCAACTTTTGCACTCTTCTTCTTCACCCACATCAAGAGGCTCTTTAGTTCTTCTTCACTTTCTATCATGACGATACTATTCTAATGTCAAAGTTCAGGCTAAGTGTTTCATATTTTACCTGTGGCTGAAATGTAAAGAAACTGATTGCAAGTAAATTGTAGGCAGCTATCTTACCATTTGCCTCTTGATGTCATCTTTAGCCAGTGACCTGAATATTAGAATATAGGCTCAGGTGCTTTATACATTTTCCTGCCTTGAGTTTTCCTTTTATAGGTATTCCTAAAGAAATTTAAGGTAGCTTTGGGGTGCAATATTTCTAGATTATATAGAAACCAACCATTAGATTGCTAGACCATACCTAGACAGTTTAGGGCCTCCAAGCCATATCTGGCTCTTTGGCTGTTCCCGTCCAGCCATCATGAGATCAATTGCAAATCAAATATCAATAGGTGTGCACTGTGCACACAATACAACTGTATTTCTTCTATTTTGAAAGCGACCGCTATTTTTTCAGTTTGCGTATATGCCTGCTTGCATGCCTGGGCAACCTTCACAACTCTGTTGATTTGGCCCTCTGGAACAGTCCCAGTTTCTCATATGACCCCTGGTCAAAATTAATTGCCCACCCCTGTGCTACACTCACATTACTGAATTATGAGACAGCAGCCAGTAAAGACATTGGAGCAAAGATTTCAGCATCCTTGAACCCAATTGTGTAGAACTCAATTGGATCCAGAGACCTCGATTTCATTTCAAGAGCATTAATTTCTTTTTAGGATGAGGGCTGTCCCTTTATGTCCCATAACACTGTGGGCCTCAGACGTTTCCTAAGATGTCCCTAAGGAGGCGTGTGTAAGTGCACCAGCGTGCCTACCATCCCTGTCCTACTGTCCCCATTGATATGTACTCATGTGTTCATGGCCATGTTATTGTCACGGCTCCTTCACTTAATAACCAAGAAAGAAACCACTCAACTCCATTTTGCAGAATTAAGTGTACTTTTACTGATTATAAGTAATGAGAAGCTAAGCAAAGCTGGATCTGAGTGAAAAGGCCCAAAAGCATTAGATATCAATACATAATTCATTCCCCTCCCCTTGGTAACCCCAGTCCATAGTCCAATCGTATATCTCCACAGCTGTCAGGTGGGAGACATCTTCAAAAAGCATCATCAGGTTGGTATGCCGGACAGTTGGCCTTGGCGGGAAACTCCCCTCCTTCCACATGAGCAAATGAATGGTGAGAACAACTCCCAATTAACAGTCCTCCTGTACAGATTACTTTCCCCACCCAACCCTGCCCTCCCTCCCCGTTTCAATGGCAGCCGAAAAACAAGCAGCAAAACAGAGGCTGACATCTATACTTATTTATATCCATCTATTTGTACCAATGTCATGTGAAAATGTCCGTCTCTATACTAATACCTGTTACCTTGTACATGTTGACAAGTAAAAAATTATATTTGGCAAGAGTTCGGAATGGTTGAGGGAGCCCCACGTCCCTTGTTATGCTGATCAAGAGTGTTTGCAGAGAGCAATAGAATGATGGTGGTGCACACACCCATATTAAAAGTGGAGTGGAAAGGTTGGATCCCAGGCATTTATATATGTGCCGGGTGAAGGAGGAGAATGGCCTCTGCTTTTAAGAAGCTTTGGAGAACAGCTGGCATGAAGGATTTTCTCTGCAGAAAAGGCTGTTTACCCCCCCTCCCCCTTTTAATCTGTCAGCGAAGGCTCAAGTCAAAGCAGGGCATCCAGTCTTTCCCCTTAGCATTAATCATTCCCGTTTGTGACCTGGGGACTGTGTTGATCTTACAAGAATATTTTACCTAACCGGATGCATTGATCTACATGGACTACGCTCGTTGCGAATGATGAGACGCGTGGGTGGATGTTTCAGTTTTCTTCTCCGTTAACAAACCTTTCCTTTTGTCTGCAATAATGGCTAGAACTAGTCATTATTAATTTAATATTACATCAATTATTAAGTAATATATCTGATAGAACTTCTATCATTGGGGTGGTGCCGTGGCCTAAAGGTGGAGCTTTTTCCTCACAATCAGGAGGCTAATCCTAGGTAGGAGCAGATATTTCTCTCTGGGCACAATGAGAATGTATCTGCTGAACAAAATTCCACATTGGCAACAGGAAGGGCATCCGGCCAATAAACACTCTGCTCCATTCAGTTACCCAGACTCCATCCTGCAAGCAATGACGTGCAGGGCCTCACCACTGTCATGATGAAAAGAAAAAAAATTAAAAGGAAAAAGGCTGAGGTAGTTGCTGCCAGAGTCACAGTGGATGACTCTGCTTAGTGCTTAACTGTTTAAAAAAGCCTCTAAAAAAATGCCCTCTAAAGGAGGAGGCAGAAGAACCACGTGCCTCATTTAGTCTATCTTTATGATCACTCAAGCAGAGTTAAGCAAGGGTTAAAAGCTGAAAAAGTCCCTTATGTAGATGAGGCACTTGGTTCTCTTGCCTCCTCCTGTAGAGGGCGTTTTTTTAGAGGCTTTTTTAAACAGTTAAGCAGAGTCATCCATTGGGGACTCTGTCAGCAGCTAGCCTAGCCTGACCTCAGCAGCTCTTGCCTTTTTCCTTTTACATTTTTACATTTTCACCATGGCAGACAAGAACAGAGTTGAAATCCTCTGTGAAACAGCTGGAAAAGGTATGTACATCGGAGGGAGGGGGAGGAATTCAAAATTAATGTAATTTGTAAGTAATTGTTTTATTGTAAGTAATTTGTGTGTGTGTGTGTGTATGTGTGTGTGTGTGTGTTTTACCCGCCTCTGCTGGTGCGTAGGCTGGCACTTTTTTTTATGTCGGACATAGCGGCAGGGCTTTTGGACATAGTGGCAGGGCTTTTGGATGCCCCGGCGCTATGTCCAACATAGAGGCAGGATGCCTCTATGTCGGACATGACGTCCTGCCTCTATGTCGGACATAGCGCCGGGGCGGCAGGGCAGCTTTTGCCCGCTTGCCTCACCAGCCATAAACGTCACCGCACGTCACTGCTTGCAAGTGATTATGGGATCATAAAAAGGAGAGGATGGTAGAACTTCTATAATTGCCTGGTTTGGTACTGCAACCAAATAGGACAGGCACAGACTCCAGTGCCAGTTAAGTTAAGACAGCAGAAGGAAGAGTTGCAACCAGTCTGTCTTCCATAGAATGTATACTGAGTGGGTCAGAAGGAAGGCTGAGAAGATTCCTACAGACCCTTCACATCTCTGGACAAAAACTGTTTCAATTCCTTCCCTCAGGATGGTGTTGTAGGGCATCACATGCCAAAACAACTCAATACAAGGACAGTTTTAGCGCCATCACTCTGCAGAATGCCTAATTCTCACAGTACAGCCATACCAGTGAGTAAATGATTCCCCCCCCCCCATTGGTATGGCTGCATCATTTATTATCCTTCTCATCTTCTCTACTACATCCCCTTATTGGTACCATCATCATCATCATCATCATCATCATCATCATCATCTTCATCATCATCATCATCTTCATCATCATTAGTCTGTTGGTTTGTATGGACACTGACTGCTTCTGTCCTGGAGACAAATCCCTTATGTGTCGAATCATACTTGGCCAAATAAAGTCCAATTCATATTCAATACTTTTTTCCCCAATATACCGGTATAGCCTTTCATATGTTGGTATCTAATGGGCAGTGTTGGGCTTCCAGGTTTAGTGACTGTAGGCTACAGAGTTCCTGAAGGTTTCCTGGCAACTGTGGCTGGCATTTTCAGAGGCAAGGTGGTCTACACCCTGAAACCCAATACTGTTTTATATTATTATACAATTGTATCACAGCGGCCAGTTGTTTCGCCAGATTTGGCATTGGTTACTAGTCGGGCCCCACCCAGGGGCCTAGGACGTCGTAACGTATTTTCGTAATATGCATGCAGATCCAAGCAGTGCGGCTTTTTGCATTTGACTGATGGTGATTTTGTCAATTTTTAACTGTTTTAAATGTAATTCCAGTGCTTTTGGAATAGCACCCAGTGTGCACATTACCACTGGAATTACCACTGCTGGTTTGTGCCATAGTCGTTGAATATTATTATTATACAATTGCATCACAGCGGCCAGTTGTTTCGCCAGATTTGGCATTGGTTACTAGTCGGGCCCCACCCAGGGGCCTAGGACGTCGTAACATATTTTCGTAATATGCGTGCAGATCCAAGCAGTGCGGCTTTTTGCATTTGACTGATGGTGATTTTGTCAATTTTTAACTCTTTTAAATGTAATTCCAGTGCTTTTGGAATAGCACCCAGTGTGCCAATTACCACTGGAATTACTACTGCTGGTTTGTGCCACAGTCGTTGAATTTCGATTTTTAAGTTCTGGTATTTTGCGATTTTTTCATGTTCCTTCTCGGCGACCCTGCTATCACCTGGTATTGCGATGTCTATGATTGTGACCTTATTTTTCTCAACCAGTGTGATGTCTAGTGTATTATGCACCAGTATTTTGTCCGTTTGTATACGGAAATCCCACAAGATCTTGACCATCTGATTTTCGGTGACTTTTTCAGGCTGATGTTCCCACCAGTTTGTTGCTATTTTAATATTATAATTTTTGCACAAATTCCAATGGATCATTTGTGCTACTGAATTGTGCCGCAATTTATAACCAGTCTGCACGATTTTTTTACAGCAGCTGAGTATGTGATCAACAGTTTCATCAGCTTTTTTGCAAAGTCTGCATTTGGCATCATCAGAGGATTTTTCGATTTTGGCCTTAATGGCATTTGTGCGGATAGCTTGTTCTTGCGCAGCCAGGATTAGTGACTCTGTTTCTTTCTTTAATGTACCTGTTGTTAACCATAACCAAGTTTGTTCACTGTCCACTTTATCTTTTATTTTTTCCAGAAATTGGCCATGCAGTGCTTTGTTCTGCCAACTCTCCATTCTTGATTTTATCACATCTTTTCTGTATTCTTGTTTCGTCTGTTGGGCCTTCGGTAGATTTTTGTTCTTTACTTCGATTAATAGATGTTCTTGATTTTCTTTTAAATAATCAGCCAGTTGTTGTTGTTGTTGTTGTTGTTGTTGTTGTTATTATTATTATTATTATTATTATTATTATTATTATTATTATTATTATTATACAATTGTATCACAGCGGCCAGTTGTTTTGCCGGATTTGGCATTGGTTACTAGTCGGGCCCCAACCAGGGGCCTAGGACGTCGTAACGTATTTTCGTAATATGCCTGCAGATCCAAGCAGTGCAGCTTTTTGCATTTGACTGATGGTGATTTTCTCAATTTTTAACTGTTTAAAATGTAATTCCAGTGCTTTTGGAATAGCCAATTCCAGTGTGCCAATTACCACTGGAATTACTACTGCTGGTTTGTGCCACAGTCGTTGAATTTCGATTTTTAAGTTCTGGTATTTTGCGATTTTTTCATGTTCCTTCTCGGCGACCCTGCTATCACCTGGTATTGCGATGTCTATGATTGTGACCTTATTTTTCTCAACCAGTGAGATGTCTGGTGTATTATGCGCCAGTATTTTGTCGGTTTGTATACGGAAATCCCACAAGATCTTGACCATCTGATTTTCGGTGACTTTTTCAGGCTGATGTTCCCACCAGTTTGTTGCTGTTTTAATATTATAATTTTTGCACAAATTCCAATGGATCATTTGTGCTACTGAATTGTGCCGCAATTTATAATCAGTCTGCGCGATTTTTTTACAGCAGCTGAGTATGTGATCAATAGTTTCATCAGCTTCTTTGCAAAGTCTGCATTTGGCATCATCAGAGGATTTTTCGATTTTGGCCTTAATGGCATTTGTGCGGATAGCTTGTTCTTGCGCAGCCAGGATTAGTGACTCTGTTTCTTTCTTTAATGTACCTGTTGTTAACCATAACCAAGTTTGTTCACTGTCCACTTTATCTTTTATTTTTTCCAGAAATTGGCCATGCAGTGCTTTGTTCTGCCAACTCTCCATTCTTGATTATTATTATTATTATTATTATTATTATTATTATTATTATTAATTTGCAAGGGTCAGTTTCCTGAATCTGAAAATTTGGTTTCTTCTTTGAGACAGAGGCATGTGTGCCCTTTGGGACATCTTAATTCCCCTCCCCGCCAAAGTGAGGGGATAAGAGTGAGGTAGGCTCCTACCCTCCTTACTTTCTATAAGAGTTTAAAGACTGGGCTCTGCCCGTTGGCTTGAAGCTCCAATGGAGGTTCATAGTGGGGGTGGTTGACAGATAAAAAACAGATCCCACCCAGTGGTGAAATCTAATTCCTCCATCACCAATTCTGTGGGCATGGCTTGGGGATGGGAGGCCTGTGACTGGGTGGGCATGGCCAACTTTTTTTTTCACTTTCAGCTATTTTTTCTGCTTTTTAAAGCATTTTTCCCTGCTGGTTTGGGTGAACTGACAAGCAAAAAATCCTTTAAAAATCTAAAAAAGAAATAGCTTCCAATGATCGTGTGGCTCAGCTGTGAGCTGCACAATCTTTGGAAGCTTTTTAAAAAGCTTTTTAAAGCATTTTTTTCCCTGCTGGTTTGCCCTATGCAGATATTTCTCTCTCTGGACGCACTGAGAATATATCTGCTGAACAAAACTTCATATTGGTGACTGGAAGGGCATCAGGCCAGTAAACATTCAGCTCTGTTCAGTTGCCCAAGATTCCACCCTGCAAGGGATTATGGGGTTGTTCAAAGGGATGATGGTGGTGTGTGCATGTGTTTATATGTGTTTGTGTGTGATGCACATGCTTAGTAGGGAAAAGAAAGAAAAAAAGGAAAAAGAAAAGGCAGCTCCCACAAAACTAAACTAAATTAAACTAAAAAAGAATGAATGATGAATACAGATGAAAGGGAAACACAGCTGGCTTGCAGCCTTGAAGCCGATGCATCTAAATGTTGTGTTGTTCACTACAAAGCCTTTGCTTTTGTCCCGATTAGGAGAAATAACAATATTTATAGACTCCTCCAATGGCTGATTACCATAGATATAAATTTTCTGGCTGCTGCTGTTGTTAATGCTGCAGTGCCTTTTAACATCCCAAGGGACTTTGGTCTACCATGAGAGGAAATTAATCAACTCCCCACTTTCCTTTGGTAAAATAAGGGAGTCAGCAATGAAGTGTGACTTTCTAGGAGCTTGTTTAGCAAACTGGGGATCTTGCAATGAGCCAGGCATCTTGTTGTGGCAGTTTATTTGTTCTGCTTTGGGGATGTTCATTGGAACATTGGTTGCATCGGTACATTTTGTCTTGGCCAACTTGTGAATATTTTGCTTCCTATGAGAACTGAGATTAGAGCCAGAGAAAGGACTACAGTATATTATTCCATCCTGTTTCCAGCTGGTCACTTATATTTGCACCTGCTTGTATAGATCTTCCTTCCTTCCTTCCTTCTTTCCTCCCTCCCTCCCTCCCTCTTAGTTTCTCTCTCCCTTTCTTCCACAGCATCTTTCAATTTTCTCATCCCTCCCTCCCTCCTTCCCTCCCTCTTAGTTTCTCTCTCCCTTTCTTCCACAGCATGTCCAAATTTCCCCTTCCTTCCTTCCTTCCTTCCTTCCTTCCTTCCTTCCTTCCTTCCTTCCTTCCTTCCTTCCTCCCTCCCTCCCTCCCTCCCTCCCTCCCTCCCTGCCTCCCTGCCTCCCTGCCTCCCTGCCTCCCTCTTAGTTTCTCTCTCCCTTTCTTCCACAGCATCTTTCAATTTTCTCATCCCTCCCCCCCTCCTTCCTTCCTTCCTCCCTCCCTCAGTTTCTCCCTTTCTTCCACAGCATGTCTCAATTTCCCCTTCTTTCCTTCTTTCCTTCTTTCCTTCTTTCCTTCTTTCCTTCTTTCCTTCTTTCCTTCTTTCCTTCTTTCCTTCTTTCCTTCCTTCCTTCCTTCCTTCCTTCCTTGACTTTAATTGATCATCCTCCGCATGTGAAGCAGGGATCACCAGGACATCATAACCTCCAGGCAAGAGTTGGAAATTTGGGGGGAAATATTCCAGAAAAAGGCAATGACAAATATCTTCTATTTCATGGCCAAGAAAACCTATGGAAGAGTTGCATTGGACTTGAGGATGACTGTTTCCCCTTCCTTTCCCCCAATAATTGGTGATAGACATTTGCTGCCTTGATGAGTGAAGACTTTTGATGCCTTTTGCTACTTGGGGGCGCTTGTTGGGGGGGGAGGGAGGGAGGCAGTACCTGGATCATCATTTCCGCAGAGTTAGCAAGTGGGCGTTTTTGGAAACCTGGAGAGATGCCACTGCTAACAAGAATAAGTACAGGGACTAATGTGTCTTGTGTCCCTTGTGTCTTATGTACAGGACTAATTGTTTATTTTGGAATGATGGTGGGGGCCCTTTTCTGGAGTGGCCTGGCAGACAAGCTGGGCCGGAAGAAGTGCCTGATCATATCGCTCTCCATCAATGCCAGCTTTGCGTTCCTCTCCTCCTTTGTTCAGCAATATGGCTTCTTCCTCTTCTGCCGCCTGATCTCCGGTTTTGGGTACGTACTGAATGCTCTGTAGAAGTACAAGCTTATTCCAGGCTAAGGGAGACATCCAATATGTGATAGTAATGCTTAAGCCGATTGGCTTCCTACACTCCCCATCGCCAAGCAAGCTCCTTGGAACAGGAATTGAACATATGTTGCATATGTTTTACAATGCAGTGTAAAATTTTGCAATGGTTATGATGGCAGCAACTAAAGAAGCCAGTGCAATCCTGGGTTGCATTAACTGAGTCAAGATCATGTGAAGTATTTAGTGCTGTTATATAAAGCCTCAATAAGACCACACTTAGCATACTGCATTCATCATTTATTATAAAAATGATGTTGAGTCTCTGCAAAGAGCAAGAAAGATAATTAGGGGGCTGGAGGCTAAAACAAATGAAGAACAATTGAAGGAATTGGGTTTGTCTAGTCTAGGGAAAAGGAGGACTAGGGGAGACATGATAGCAGTGTCCCAATATTTGAGGGGCTGCCACAAAGAAGAGGGAGCCAACCTATTCTACGAAGTACCAGCAGGCAGGACTAGAAGCAATGGATGGAAACTAAACAAAGAGAGAAACAACCTAGAACTAAGGAGAAATTTTCTGATAGTGAGGACAATTAACCAGTGGAACAGCTTGCTTCCAGAAGTTGTGGCTGCTCCATCACTGGAGGCTTTTAAGAAGAGGCTGGACAACCATATGTTTGATTTCCTGCTTCAGCAGAGGGATGGACTAGAACAGTGGTCACCAACTGCTGGTCCGTAAGGAAATGTTGGTGATCCGCAGAAAAAGTATTTGCCTTTTTTATATTGCACTAAATCAGGGATCTTCAAAAGTACAGCCCCTGGGCTGGATACATGCAATCAACGCTTGTGTTGCTGCAGAAAGTCTCCCCCTTCAAGGTCTTTTTGTGCGGGTCGGAGGGGGGCAGAAATTCTGACTTGGGGTCTGCTTCAGCCTCCTGGTGTGGGTTCCACCACAAAACCGCGGTAGACTAAAGCACGTGTGACTAAAGCGCGGTGACAAAACCGCACCGTCAAAACCGCGCGACAACAGCGCGCTGACAAAAGCGCGCTGTAACATAACCCTAAAAATAACCCTAAACCTAACCCTAAACCTAACGCTAAACCTACCCTAAACCTACCCTAAACCTAACCCTAAACCTAACCCAAAACCTAACCCTAAACCTTACCTTAAGTTAAATCGCGCTTCTGTCGGCGCGCTGTTGTGGGCGCGCTGTTGTGGGCGCGCTTTTGACATCGCGGTTTTAGCACCGCGGTGTTGTCGGCGCGCTTTAGTCTACGGCGGTTATGTCGTGCCACGCTGGTGTGGGGCTTTGGGCGAAGGCTGGAGGGAAGCATCACTGGTGGCGAAGAGCTGGAGGACTTTGTTCCAGTGGGATTGCATCATGGCCTGGAACTGGCTGACCATCTCAGATCACTGAGCCTCCAGGTGCTGGCTCCTTGCCTTGCACTCCCGCAGGTCTTCCCTCTGCTTGGACAACCTATGCTCGTAGTCCTCAGTGAGGTGCTTCTGCTGATCCTCCTTCTCGGTCAGATCCAATTTGAATTGAGCCAGCTGTTTTTGCCAACTCTTTCTCAGGGTAGCTGCTTAGCTCTAACAACGACTTCCTGTTGGGGCCCTAAGATGCCCGGGCGGGCAGGTGAGGAATGGGTGGGAAGGGAGGGACGAGTAGAGGCTGGCAAGGCGCCCCTCGATGGAAGTGACATTGAGTTGGGCCACGCCTACCCAGTCACATGACCACCTAACCACACCCACCATGTCAGTCATTAGGCAGATCATAACAGTGGTCCACCGGATTTAAAATTATGGATTTAGTGGTCCCTGAAAGGTTGGTGACCCCTGAATTAGAAGACCTCCAAGGTCCCTTCTAACTCTGTCATTCTGTTAAGTCCAACATAGATTTACAAAAAGCAAAGATTATATAAAGAACACAGAAGATAGTTGATATTACTGGGTTACTATGAAACCCTCTCTATGGTTTCTAAGTTGTTTTATCCTTCCACTTTCCTCCTTTTCTCTCTTCAGTATCGGAGGCTCCCTGCCCATCGTCTTTGCCTATTTCTCTGAATTCTTAGCCCGTGAGAAGCGAGGAGAACATCTGAGCTGGCTCTGCATGTTCTGGATGATTGGTGGCTTGTATGCCTCGGTCATGGCCTGGAGCATCATCCCACATTACGGTAATCGCTTCCAGATCTAGAGGGGATTTCCCTGCTTCTGTGTCTTGTCTCTATTGTTGGCTAGGTATTATTTCATTGAAATTACCTGCTTCCGATCATTTAGGTCAGGGGTCTCCAATCTTGGCAACTTTAAGACTTGTGGACTTCAACTCCCAGAGTTCCTCAGCCAGCAAATCTGGCTGAGGAACTCTGGAAGTTGAAGTCCACAAGTCTTAAAGTTGCCAAGGTTGGAGACCCCTGACCTAGTGAGACCAGGACACCAAACTAAGTTAAACAGGCTGCAATGTACCTTAATTCAACCTGGTGACCTCCATATTTTGGCCAATACCTTCGGCATAACAGAATTTGGAAGAAATTATACGATCATTTCCATATAGTAGCTACCACAAAATCTCCACGGACATGTTCATCAAATCATCAAAAGTCATGTTTGACTCGAAGGACAACAACAACGACGATGATGATGATGATAATGATGATGATACTTCCCACCTTCTTTAGCCAGGTATCATAGTCCAACCCTTTGTGGAAGGAATTTATTTGAAGAAGGCCAATCCAGTAGACCAGCCTGGGGGAATGCTACAGGCTTAATCCCAAATTAAATCCGCCAATTGTGGGGTGTTTCTGGGGTTCTGGGTCGATTGTAGAATAATCTGGAATGGATTGGTGCAGTTTATTGCCTATATATGTACCTAGCATCCACAGGTCATCTTATCTCTAGACCATCCAAACCTGCTTTGCTTCACAAAGGGGGATGTAACAGATCTCTTCAACTAAACTATGCTGTAATGCTGAATAATGATGGTCCGTGGCTTTCTTGATTAGTCCAGCAAAATAATGAGCTGGATCAGCAGCTCCTAAATTTAAGGCTCTTGGGCATTGCACACAGGGTGAATAAACCTGAAGAAAAAAAATCTGATGCTGATTGGACATCTTTCTGCTTGATTCCCATATCTTATAACTAGAAGTTTGTTAGATTCTTTTTCTTTGCTCTATTTAATTTAAATATGTTCTGCCTTATCTAGTCACTGACCACAATAAGTATCACCCACCCACCCATCCAGTCAGCCGGCCAGCTGGCCAGCTGTCCCTCTCCCTCCGCCCTCTCTCCTCTCCCTCCATTTATCTGTCCGTCCATCCATCCATCTATCCATCCATCCATCCATCCATCCATCCATCCTCTCTCTCTCTCTCTCAAATCCATCCATCCATCATATGTCTATCTATCTAATCTATGTATCTATCTCTATCTATCTATCATCCATCCATCCATCCATCCATCCATCCATCCATCCATCCATCCATCCATCCATCCATCTATCTATCTATCTATCTATCTATCTATCTATCTATCTATCTATCTAGTATATATCTATCATCTGTCTATCTAATACCTACCTACCTACCTACCTACCTACCTACCTACCTACCTACCTACCTACCTATCTATCTATCTATCTATCTATCTATCTATCTATCTATCTATCTATCTATCTATCTATCATCTCTCTATCTATCTAATATCTATCTATCTATCTATCTATCTATCTATCTATCTATCTATCTATCTATCTATCTATCTATCTATCATCTCTCTATCTAATATCTATCTATCTATCTATCTATCTATCTATCTATCTCTGTCTGTCTGTCTGTCTATCTATCTATCTATCTATCTATCTATCTATCTATCTATCTATCTATCTATCTATCTATCTATCATCATCTATCCAGCCAATCCTCTGTCTTCTCAGGAATTTGGTTTTGTGTTTCTGCCTTTCAATGGAGCAAGGAAGAACTTAGTTTATATCTGTCTATCTATATTTCTATGTATCATCTATCCATCCATCATATCTCTCTCTCTCTCTCTCTCTCTCTCTCCCCACTCATCTTTTCTCTCTCATCTGTCTATCATCTATCATCTCCTTGAATCTTCAGCCTGAAATGCCTGACATCTGGACTGGCACTGACCTATTGTATTCTATTTTTCCTGTCCTCTTTCTCCTTTACAGGTTGGGGGTTCAGTATGGGGAGCCATTACCACTTCCACAGCTGGAGGGTTTTTGTGGTGGTCTGTTCCCTCCCTTGCATAGCATCCCTCGTGGCTCTGAAATTCATGCCAGAAAGCCCACGTTTTTTGTTAGAGGTAAGCCATCTGATGTGGGAAAAGAGACAGTTGCACAGAGTGGGCAACCCCAGGATCTCTCAGAATCCTCTCCCCTTTTTTCCGGCACAGATTTTTTTTAAAAAAACGGGGCTACAAAGCAGCAGACTGCTTTCTTACTATTTTGAAGCTGAAAGGACTACACAAAAATTGCCAGAGTATGAACTCTACTCCAACTATGAAAATATGGAAAGTTCTGCACACAGAATCCTCCTTTTCTCCATGTCAGAAAGAGAGATTGTTCTGCGGGATTTTTTCTTGCTGCTAAAGATACAGATACACGGCAAGATGAAAGGGGATAACTCTGTGCTAAAGCTTATAAAGTGGCAATCCACAAAGTCTTCCTTCTTTTCACATACTTTGTTTCAGTGACCTACAAATTGCTTTAGAGCTCTAAGAGATTGCCTCAGATAATACTACCCCTCGAAACCTGTCTTAGAGGAGTTGCTTCCTAGATGATAAATATTCAGGAGACCAGGAGTGGGATTGTAAAATTTTAACAACCTGTTCTCTGCCCAGTTGCTGGGTGCGCATAGTTGGCTTCCTGCACCACAGTGGGGGGGGTGTTCCACCACAAATGCGCGAACGACAAAAGCGCGCCTGACTAAACCGCGGTGACAAAACCGCGTCGACAAAAGTGCACCAACGAATGAGTGCTGAAGCGCGCCGACAACAGCGCGCCAACAGAAGCGCGCTGTAACCCTAACCCTAACCCTAAACCTAACCCTAAACCTAACCCTAAACCTAACTCCAAACCTAACCCTACCTTAACTTAAATCGCGCTTCTGTCGGCGCGCTGTTGTCAACGCGCTGTTGTCGGCGCACTTTTGACATTGTGGTTTTAGCGCCGCGGTTTTGTCGGCACGCTTTTGTCATTCGCGCATTTGTCGGGTCACGCTGTGGGGGCGCATTTTTGCCTGCCCAAGGCTCCGGAGGCTTTTTTCAAGGCTCCGGGAGAGCGAAAACGGCCTCCCCCGGGCTCTGGAGGCCAGAAACGGGTGCGTTTCCAGACTTCCAGTACTTCTGGTAGGCCTGTTTTTCACCCTCCTGGAACCTCCATGTGGGCCCTACACTTACCTGGCATCCAAAACAGGCCACGCGGAGACTCCTGGGAAGGGAGTAGTGGTTGAGGTCAGCTAGTCCTTGCAACTACCAGTTCAGCAAACCAGATTAAAATTAACATCCGGTTCGCCTCAACTGGTCTGAACCAGCTGAATCCTACCCCTGCCAGAGACCATGATTAAGATTCAGGAAACCATGATAAAGATTCAGGAGACGATGATTAAACAGCCCACTTCAAGCTTCCCTTGTTATCTGTGAAGAGATCTATCTCCTTGCCATTTCAGCAGAAAACTGTTAGGACAAATGGAAATTTTCCTTCCAAATTCCATGAGGACTTGTTGGCTCTTAATGAGAAATAGTTCAGTTGCTGGAATTTCGTGGATATGCATGGATGGCAGTAAGTCTTTCTTGAGAGTTTCTTAGATGATCATGCTTGGAAAACAGTCACTTTGAATTTCAGGTAGCTACCACAAAGCCAGATGTGAGTTTCTCAAATGTGTTGGTCTTCAGCTCCCAATTATCTTCATCCACTGTGTCCAAGGGCTGGGGGGATATTAGGAATTGGGGGAATTTATTTGGAGGGCAGCAGATGAGTAGAATTTTTACACAGAAGCCATATGCACAATTACTTCCTGGTGAGGTTCCTACTTGTCCTTTCCCTGTCACTGTTTAACAAATCTGGGGAAGCCGGATTACATTTGATTTAATTTAAAATACAATTGATAGAATGAACATGAAAGCAAATTAAATAGGATTAACATGATTACTTCTTCTGGCTCTTCAGTGTTCGTTTCTTCTTTCTCTCTCCCGTTAACATAGCATTGGAGCAGTGGTGGGTTGCAGGCGGTGCGCTTCGGTACGGGCGTACCAGAGCCTGCCTGGAGCACCGGATACTGTTCCGGTATGGTGCTCCAGAGGACGTACCTGCCTACCCAAGCTCCTTACCGTGTTTTAAAGCTTTTGGCGCTTCAGCGCATGCGCATGGTGCATACAGTGCCTGTGCGATGCTCCACCGAGCAGCTGGAGCATCATGGAGGCTAGTGGAAGCGTCGTTTGCAGATACAACGCATGCACGCACCACGTGCTTCCATGTGGGTGACGCCAGGCCCGTTCCAACTGTACCGGTTGGAACAGAATCTGGAACCCACCACTGCATTGGAGTTACCAACATTTTTTGGAAATGCAAACTGTCCTACATTTCATATTATACTCACAGAAAAAAGGAGACATAGTAACCCCAGAAAACTACAATTCTTCAAGCATTCCTCCACCTTTGTTTGTTCTCTGCTTCCCATAGAGCTGGGAGGAGAGATTGCTGATTAAGTAAGTTATTCAGTCACCAGGACCAGAAGTTTATTCTTCCAAGTTTCAGATTCCTGGTGGGACCTATCCTCAGGGATATCTCTCTCTCTCTCAATATCTCTCTCTCTCTCTCTCTCTCTCTCTCTCTCTCTCTCTCTCTCTCTCTCTCTCTCTCTCTCTCTCTCTCTCTCTCTCTCTCTCTCTCTCTCTCTCTCTCTCTCTCTCTCTCTCTCTCCTCTCTCTCTTTCCCTCTCCCTCTCCCTCCCTCTCTCTCCATAATGTATCATTCTAAAAGAGAGAGAGATAATCCCTGAGGATGGGTTTGAGCACAAGTCCAAAAGTTTGAAAGAATTGTTCTGACCTAGGCTTCCCAAAAGCACGAAGCTGACTCCTCATCCCGATAAAACCCTTTTTATGTAGTTTTAAAGGGAATTCCTCTCCAGCAAAGTCCCGACCAACAGTCTTTCAAGACATTTCACAACTACAGATCTTTATCAGGCTTGGAGAACTGCCAGGCTGGTATCTTCCAAACGCCACTCTGTAGCAGGCAACACTTGGCATGAAGTCAGGAACAGATCTTCACCCTAATGAACTAATTGTCTCTTGCAAACTCCCCTCTCCTTTCGCTCCTCTTTATTCCCTATGGGAGAGGCCATTCATCATCCTCCTGTGGCTTTACTCCCGAGTTGGCCCTTGTTCCTTAGCTCTTCCCTTCTCCTGGCAGCTCTGCGTATGCGCACATAGGGAACAAGCTCCAGTTGTCCAACTCCGAAGGCAGCTGATAACTGTTGGACGGCCCTGGCCCCATCTCTGCCTCTGATGCAGAGCACTCGCCAGAGCCTTCCCCAGACTCCAGGACTGGCCCATGTTCCTCCCCAACCTCCTCACTGTCTGAATCTGCTGCCAGATCCACTGGCTGCTGGTGGGCCACAACAACAATAAACTTCTGGCTTTGGTGACCAACTCATATTGGATCCTTCAATATTATCCCAGGACATACATATATATTTGCCTTCATTTGCAAAAGTTGCTCATTCAGGAATGGAAGCATTTCCATCCAGAGCAATGCTCCCTCAGCTGTGGACATCTGGAGTTGCGGTTTCATCTTTTCTGGATTATAGTAGTTTGGGTGAGGGCGGTATACAATGTGGGGCTTCTGACTTCCTCTCCCATGATTTTTCTAGATCGGTAAGCATGATGAAGCATGGATGATCCTTAAGCAAGTCCATGATGTCAACATGAGGGCCAAGGGAGAGCCAGAAAGGGTGTTTACGGTGAGATGGATCTACATGTTTTCTTCTTTCTCCTAGATCAGAGGTGTCAAACTGGGATTCATTGAAGGCTGCATCAGGGTTGTGTTTGAGTTTGAGGAGCTGGGCTGGGTGGGGCCAGCTTGATGTCACTCATGCCAGGGGCGCCTATGGTTTCCCAAGCGCTCTGCCTGTGAAAACGGCCACACCGAGCTCAGCCTCGGTCTGCAGCCCTCCTGAGCTCCATTTTCACCAGCAGAAGCACCAGAGACCAGTCCTTTGCTGTTTCCAGGGCAGCCCCATAGGCCTGGTCCAGTGGTGGGTTTCAAAAATTGTTCGAACCTATTCTGTGGGTGTGGCCTCCTTTGTCGGAGTGGCTTGCCGCCCATTTGACCGGATGGGAGTGGCTTGCCGCCCATGTAACCAGATATGAAGATGCCGGACGACACTTGTCAGAACCACCTTAAATTACCTCACACACAGCACTGGCATGCATAAGAATATGATGTAAACTTGTTTTTTAAAAGGCATCTTTGGTTTGCGTTAAAACAACTTCAACACACGCAATGTTCTGATTGCACCACAAACGTAGTAGTCATCCTTACCTTTCACAGAGGCACTGAGTTTTATAAATATGAGCATGATAGTGTAGAATAATCATCTCCAAGGACCAGTGGTGGGTTTCAAAAAAGTTTGGAACCTCTTCTGTAGGTGTGGCCTGCTTTCTGGGTCCACTGGTGGAACCTCTTCTAACCGGTTCGGTAGATTTGACGAACCGGTTCTACCGAATAGGTGCGAACTGGTAGGAACCCACCTCTGGCCTGGTCTAAGTACCCAGTGGGTCGAATCCGGCCCGCGGGCCTTGTGTTTGACACCCCTGCCCTAGATAGACTTGGGCCAAGGGGCAATCCGTTTTTTGATAAATGCTCCAAATCAGATCTCCTTTTTAAAAAAGACATCAGTATCACCCTGGACACTGCTTTTCCTTCAAGACTCTTGTTTTATTTCATGCCAAAGTGTAATCCCCACATAATCTAAAGCAGACTTCTCCAGATGTCTTATACTATGCTTCCTATCATTCTCATAATGAGTCCTTTGGCTGAGGATGATGGGTGTTCTAGTTATAACACTTCTAGAAAGAACCAGGTTATTGAGGGCAAAATTAAATGATCATCTCTTTTCCCAGAGATACCAATGAAGACCTCAAGCCAAATGTCCCAACTGATCACTGTTAAGAACAACTCCTATCCATACTAAGGAGGTGTTACATAGCTAGTAAACAGTGATAGTAGATATAGTAGCTACTAATTGTAGACATAGTAGCTACTAATCATAGCTACAGTAGCTACTAATCGTACCTATAGTAGCTATGGTTTACTAGCTACATGTTAGTAGCTAGTAACATGTAGCTAGTAAACAGTAATAGTAATGAGTAAGATAAGTCCTCCGGGAAAAATTGGGACAATCACCCCAGAAATTAAAACAAAAAATAATGAAACCAAAATGGCCCAAATCTGAGAAGATGTTAGTGTTTTTGCCTGAAATCCTACAATTTTGTTCTGTTGGGTCAACAAATCTTAATAGGTTCTCAATGAGTATGTCAAAATCTTGTTCAGTTTTGGCCATTTTTAAAATGCATGCATTTTTTAAATTATTATGATTCGTCACGCAGTCAGCCAGGTGTTCAGACTGGATTTGGCATTTTTATTATCAATATCATTGTTATTTTGAGCATCCAATCCGCCATGAGAAGTAATGAGATGGCACCCAGTACCTGAATAAGTGCCCCATCAGGCACGATCATTTCCTGTTCATTATTTTTGTGTACATGTATGAGATTTCCAAACTCTCTCTTGGAGCAGTTCCTTTAATTCCCCCCCCCCCCCCATCATTTGTACTTCCCAATCAAACCTGATGGTAGGAGATGCTGCAAGATAGTAGAAGATAAGTAAGAGAGGTCAACATGCCCCTTTCCTTCAGAACAAAGATTTTGGCCACGTGTCCCAAAGGGGCTTTTTCAGGAGGCAACTGGACTTGTTTTTTTTCTTCTGAAGACATTTCACTTCTCATCCAAGAAGCTTCTTCAGCTCTGACAGGATGGTGGGGAATGGAAGGATTGATATGTATTGCAGACAGCTAGTGAGGTTAAAACCAATATCGTTGTATTTAAGTACAAAGACAATAAAGATTATACTTATAGTTATAGTTATTTGCATCCTTTTAACAGGTCATTGAAGCACTTGGAGGTTTTATCTGTGTTCTCATGGTCACCTGAGGGTCACAGGAACCAGGAGCACCACTCAGGTGACTCTGAGGACACAGAGAAACCTCCAGGTGCTTCAATGACCCTCTAAAGGATGCAAATGACCAGCTTTCTGCAAGTAATAGAAATCCTTCCATTCCCCATCATCCTGTCAGATCTGAAGAAGCTTCTTGGATGAGAAGCAAAACGTTTTCAAAGAAAAAAACCCAGAAAGTCCTGTTGCGTCCTGAAAAAGCTCCTTTGGGACAACCATGACTTGGATGACTGAGAAGCTCCATAGAATCTTGGCCATATATTCATCCTTTCTAAAAGATGGAGTAGATCCAGAGAAGACGTTTGGTGTGTATACTTATCTTTGGGGAAAGCCCCAATGACTGTGGCAACATTTTGTTTTGTGTAGTCTCAAACAATCCTGGTGTCAGCGTTCCAAGTATCATGCAGAATTAAATCAGAGTCCAAGGCAAAACGATCCTTTTTGTTCCAATTTAATAAGACAGACATCTTAGGCACATCTGTGTTATGGAATCCCAATACTGGAAATGACATCAGAATTCCACCCAGTTAAAAGTTCATGATCTTGTCCCCACATCCACAATCCATCACATGGTCCAATCTTCTTCTTCCACACTGGTGTCTCCACCCAGCTGCTTCCGGTCAGGTGTGAAAATGCGGAGACAAAGGATGACCTTGGTTTCTAGTAAAGAATGCAAATAATACATTCCACAATTCTACTCCTGCTATTCCCCCCTCCCATCGACTATACTAAAGAAACAGCATAATGAAATAAGAGAAAGTGTAGCAGGCCAAAATTCTAAAAGGAATATAATTGCAGGCCTGACACCTGGCTTCCAGAGGATTAGCAATTCAGACATCAGAACTGGCCCTCCTCTGCCTTCTGTAGCCTTTGTGAAGTTGCTAACACAAACCAGATTGTGTCTGAAGAGGCTGCTAGTGATGATGAGTTTTGTAAATTCTACTTCACTTTTTTTCTTCTTCAGGTAGCTCAGATTAAAACCCCCAAGCAAGTTGATGAATTTATTGAAATACAGAGCTCCACAGGAACATGGTACCAACGTTGCTTTGTTAGAGTCACGACCACCATCAGACAGGTATGGAACAAGGGTAATTAAGCAAAAAAGCACCCAGGATTTGGATTCATACAACCCAACAACCTGGATTAGCAAAACACAGTTACCGTGATCGCATAACATGCAATGTTCCAACAAACAAGCCATTTTATGGCTTAAGAAACATATTTTTTTTCATTTAGTATATAAAGACATGCCATTTTCTTTATTTACTAAATGTGGGGGGGGAAAAGTTGCAATGGATGTCTGTGAAAGTTGAACCATAAGAAAGGCTGAGCGCCAAAGAATGGAGGCCTTTGAACTCTGGTGCCGGAGAAGACTCCTGCGAGTCCCTGCAAGGCGATCCAACCGGTTAGTCCTAGAGGAGATCAACCCTGATTACTCTCTAGAAGGCCAGATCCTGAAGAGGAAACTCAAATACTTTGGCCACCTAATGAGAAGGAAGGACTCCCTGGAGAAGAGCCTCATACTGGGAAAGATGGAGGGCAAAAGAAGAAGGGGAAGGCAGAGAATGAGGTGCCTGGATGGAGTCCCTGAAGCAGTCGGCGTGAGCTTAAATGGACTCCAGGGGATGGTAGAGGACAGGAAGGCCTGGAGGAACATTGTCCATGGGGTCGGAATGGGTCAGATATAACTTTGCAACTAACAACAACAAAGTACCTATGACAGCTTCAGCTTCTAGTGCATTATCTGTGATGTCCTAATTCAACAATTTATTCTGCTTTCCTTCCAATGAATAATCCTTGGGATGAAAGTATCCTGGGATGCATTTTGAAAACCTATGACCATGTGGTTGCATATTTTGCTTAGTCATATATTTTTAACCAAAGGAGTGGTCCGGTGGCCTAGAGATGGTGCTCTCGGCTCACAATCAGAAGGCTGTGAGTTCAATCCTAGGTAGAGGCAAGTATTTCTCTCCCTGGACACTCTGAGAATATATCTGCTGAACAAAAACTCTGCATTGGTGACAGGAAGGGCATCCGGCCATTAAAACACTCTGTTAGCTCCATTCAGTTGCCCAGACTCCATCCCTGCAAGGGATTATGGGGTCATTAACAGAGGTGGGTTGCTCCCGGTTTGGCCCAGTTTGGCCGAACCAGTAGTGGAAGTCAGGCCTGGGTCACAGAACCAGCAGCAACCCAGGCCTGCCATGCCCCCAAACCGGTTCCCTCACCACTTCCATTTTGGTTTTTAGTGACTACACGTGCGCAGGTCAGTGTAAATTGTTCTGCACATGTACAAAGAACAATTTGCATCAGTGGTGGGTTTCAAAATATTTTAGAACCTCTTCGGTAGGTGTGGCCTGCTTTGTGGGAGTGGCTTGCTGACCATGTAACTGGGTGGGAGTGGCTTGCTGGCCATGTGACCAGATGGGAGTGGCTTGCCAGCCACGTGACTGGGTGGGCGTGGCCAACTTGTAAAATGTGGTGAAACTCACTTAACAACGCTCTTGCTTAGCAACCAAAATGTTGGCTCACAAACTCTGGCATTTGAAGCACGCAAATCTTAAAGCTGTCAAGTTACAAGACCCTTGCACCTCTAACCCTGTAGAAATAAAAACCCCAGGGGTGTTCAAACTTGACAGCTTTAAGACTTGTGGACTTCAACTCCCAGAATTCCTCCTCCAATCATTGTTGGCTCAGGAACTCTGGCATTTGAAGCATGCAAGTCTTAAAGTTGTCAAGTTACAAGACCCTTGCACCCATAACCCTTTAAAAAAAAACCCAGGGGTGTTCAAACTTGACCGCTTTAAGACTTGTGGACTTCAACTCCCAGAATTCCTCCTCTCGCTCTTCATCTTGATGATGTCTGGATGGGCGGGGGGAGGGAGCTGGAACCGGTTCTAAATGGCACTCTAGATTTGTGGAACCTCTTCTATAGAAAAGCTTAGAACTGGCAGGAACCCACCCCTGATTTGCATTGAATAGTGCATGCACGCACAGTGCACATCTGTCACAGGCAGGGGTTGCGAACCGCTAGTAAAACTGGCAGCAACCCACCCCTGTTTGTTAAATGAAGATGATGATGATAAATGTTTTACCATGATTTGTTGAATATGGCGCTGTGGTCCATATATTGCCTTAAACTGAGATCAACCAAATCAAATTATATCCTAACACAGGGTGTGATCCAACAAACATTAGTTCACACAAAACTGTCAGCCACTATGAGTGATGTTGATTAAATGCAATCATTTTCACTTAGTTGGATAGCTTAGCTGAACATGCCTTTTGAAATAGGAAAGACATCACAAGAAATAATAGAATAAATTAAAGTCACCAATCTCATTGAACTAATTTGAAATTGCCACTGGTTTTACCAAGAGTTAGCTATTTTTTGTGATAACTTTTTTTTTATTTTATTTTTTTAGGTAATGGACAATGTGGTTTATTGCCTGACAGCTCAGTACAGGATGAATACACTATTACTGTCTGTTATCTGGTTCTCAATGGCCTTAAGGTAGGTGTTTTAGGTTTGTTTTTTAGGTTTGTAGAACATTATCTTTCCTCTTTGATCCACAGTCAGTATGTCCAACATATCAGCTATGAAATCAACTCTAGTTGATGCCTCCATACATATTTTTCAAATCTGAAACCTTTCAGAATTCTGCCCTGCATCAGTGGACAGGAAAATTGACTGATTTTTTTCTACATATGTCCAAAGAAAGGAGAGAGTGGGGCGGTGGCCTAGAGGTGGTGCTCTTGCCTCACAATCAGGAGGCTGTGGGTCCTAGGTAGAGGCAGATATTTTTCTCTCTGGGCACAATGAGAATATATTTGCTGAAGAAAACTCCGCATTGGTGACAGGAAGGGCATCCGGCCATTAAAATGCTCTGCTACCTCCATTCAGTTGCCCAGACTTCACCCCACAAGGGATTATGGGGATCATTAAAAGAAGAAGAAGATGATGATGATTATGTCCAGAGGAAGGAGAAGTTCTCCAACCATCCCTCAAAGGCATGACTCCTACTTAGTGTCATTGTAGAACCACTAGTAATAAGAACAACTAATAAACCCCTTTGCAAGGAGTTCCTTCTTGAGGTCACCCTATGGGGTTGAAGGGAAGGAAGAGAAGCTTTTGTAGAAGGGATGGGACGATGAAAATTCACACATACAGTATATTTTGGAAGGTTGAACTGTTTTTGGGGAGGGGGAACAGCTTCCTTATATGTCCTGGACTTTAAAATCATTAGCCATAATAACAAAATAAAATGCCTATGAAAATGAGGGCAGAAAGGCTTTGTGTACAATGGGGGATTGGGAGTGAACTCTTAGAATTTTGTTCTGACCCAGGATTCCTTAAAAAGCATGAATCAAGAGTCTTGGTCCTGGCAAAACCTCTTTTATTTACACGACTGTGAATTCCTTTCATTCATAGTCAGCAAGGCTTAGCAAACAGTCTTTCAGAGGAATGTTTATCAACACGAACCTTATCTCGCTTGGAGAGCTGCCAGATAACTAGTTTCCAAATGCAGGACAAGGCAACACTTGGCACAGAGTCTCTTAGAGTCACAAGCAAAACTTTCCACTCTTGAACCAACCAAATGAAGGAATGGTTTCCTGTAAAAGCTCACTCCCCATTTGCTCCTCTTTTGTTTCCTATGGGAGGGGCCAATCACCTCCAAGGTGTGGCTTTACTCCTGAGTCGACCCTGTTTTCTCAGTTGTTCTTGTCTTATGGCAGCTCTGCGCATGCATGCACACATTGGGAACAGGCTCCAAATGTTCTTCTGCCTCACTGCTGTCTAGCTTCCTCTCTGCCTCCAATGCAGAACCCTTGTCTGAGCTTTCCTCAGTCCCCAGGACTGGCCCATGTTCCTCCCCAACCTCCTCACTGTCCGACTCTGCTGCCAGCTCTGCTGGCCGCCACTGGGCCACAACAAATTTAGACATGTAGCCTGCTTCTGTTTCCAGTCCTAAAACTGTGGAAGAGTTCTTTGAGTCACCAAGAAAAGCAATGCAATTGATATTTTCTCCTCTCCACAGTTATTATGGTCTGATTGTCTGGTTCCCTGATATGATACGGTATTACCAAGAGGAAGCATATAAGTCTGAGAGGAAGACTTTCGAGTCAGAATTAGTGAAGGACTTCACCTTTGACTTCAATCTCCGAAACCAGCTCTACTTGAATTGGACATTCAAGAATGACAGGTGAGTGCCATCATCAGCCCCCTGAGCCTCTAGGGAGGGCCATGTTCTGTCCGATATTCCAAATGGTGGAACTCATGCAAAGTGGAGATCAGCCTTTGTGTGTGAATCCTCTCCCGGCTTTTGGGAAGTCACTTGCTGCAGGGTTCAATTCAAAGAAGTTCATTGATCCAATCAATTCATTCTCAGCAGTTAGATTTCATCGGAAACACATCCCAGCTGGAACAGGATTAAACCAACTTCTCCCTAGCAGCCGTAATCAAGGGGTTAACTCAGGGGTCGGCAACCTTAAACACTCAAAGAGCCACAAAGGTCCTAACCGGAAGCCTCTCTATTCAACTTTAGAGCCAATCCGGAAGTCTGGTTTCCCCCACCATAGAGTCTCTTTCTAACATGGCATCCTTTTTCCTCTGCTGCCCAGAAGTCCGGTTCCCCCACCATAGAGTCTCTTCCTAGCGCAGCATCCTTTTTCCTCTACCTGTCCTAACTGAACACCCTATCTCTTGTGGAGCTGACTGGGAGCCGCAGCAGAGGGGTGAAAGAGCCACATGCAGCTCCAGAACTGTGTGTTGCCGACCCCTGCGCTAACTAATTCCTGGCTCTGCTAATATAGAAGTTGAAGTCCTAAAAAGGATGCACAAAAATGAAAGTGGGTGTGTGGAGGGGGGGAATTCTTAGGCATCCCATCTCTTTTACTACTTAATAACTCCCTCTCTGGCACTGCAAGGAAGGCTCGGGTGTGAAAAATGAGCTGGAATGAGTTGATGAGTTGTACCTAAGGAAGTTCATATTATCTACAGATTGATAAAATGGCTTAGAGAAAGCCCATTTCTAAATTAAGTATCACAGGGAGATACTCATTTTTGAATTGGGGTGAGGGTGGGAGAAATGAAGACTTCCAGGGGGGTCTTCATACCTTGTCATGGTTTTATCCTACTCAACTTAAACACTATTTGCTATTTTAACAAATGGTGTATTCCAAGAGAAGAGAAAGCAGTATATTGCATAACAATACAATGGATAACAAAAAACCCGATGGTCAGAAAAACTTTAATGAAATACGTTGCACATTTGGCCGATATGCAGCCAGCGACCACTTAGAGGTTAAGGGCTGCTATTAGGCCTTTAAATTAATTTAACTCCACTTAATGTGATTATTCCGCATGGATGTAATACTTTTCCCCTTCTATTTGATTAAGTTAAAAAAAATCCTTCTCGTTCAACTCAACTCTCGGGGCTACACGAACAGTTCCTTGTCAATACAGAAGTGACTCATAATTGCTTCCTTCGTTGTCTGGCCTTTTGCCCAGACTATCCTACCCAAATACTAACTAGGTTTGAAGTGGCTTAACACTTCGGGTGACCACCCAAGGTTGCCACAAATTGGAGACTTGGTTCCATTAAGTGATGCCTTTGAAGTTGGACATGACCTTGGAGATAGGAGAAGGAGCTGAAGTCTAGACAATGTTCTGATAAAGGACATCTGAGTCCATAGCAAGAATGGGGGTGGGGAAAACATCTCAGAAGGAAGGAGGGGGAGTCACTGCGTTGTTTACTCCACTAGTTGTTGCTGACTATAGGGATCGGTCCTCATCTCCATTTCAAGGCCATTAAACCAGTACTGCCCATAGTCCATTTCCCTGGTCATGTGGCCAGCATGACATCATGGAGCACTCTTACCTTCCCATCAAAGTGGTACCTATTTATCTACTCGCATTTGCATGCTTTGGAACTGCTCGGTTGGCAGGAACTGATGCAAGGACGGGAGCTGTCACTTGATGCTCGGGTCTCGAACTCAACTGCTAGCTTTCCAGCTGACAAGCCCAGCATCTTCACCACGAAGCCACCGCACCACCCATCTCAGAAGGAACCCTCCCAGAGGTGGGTTGCTACCGGTTTGCACCGTTTTGGGCAAACCGGGAGTGGAATGTTGGCCTGGGTCACAGAACTGGTAGTGACCCAGGCTGGCCACTGAATGCTTTTTCTTCCTTTTTTAATGTTCCGCGCATACGCGGAACTATTTGCAGGCAACTGTGTGTGCAGTAAACCAACAGTAACGCTGGCAGCAGCCCACCCCTGAACCCTCCCTAATTTTCAGGACAGTGAAATGGGAGGGAGGGAGGGGAGAGGTACTTTCAGGGTTCCACCACAAAACCGCGGAGGACAAAATCGCGCTCGACGAAAGCGTGCATTTGACGTCATCACAGCGCGACGAAAACATCGCGCTGTGATCGAAAAATGTAAAAATAAAGCGAAAACCTTACCCTAACCCCCCCAAACCTAACCCTAAACCTAACCCTAAACCTAACCCTTAACCTAACCCTAAATCTAACCCTAAACGTAACCCTTAACCTAACGCTAAACGTAACCCTAACGCTCTAAACCTAACCCTAACCCTAAACCTAACCCTTACCTTTATGTGAATCGGCTTGCTTTAATTTTAATTTTATTTCAATTTTTAATTTTTTTCGTCGCGCTGTGATGACGTCAAATGCGCGCTTTCGTCGAGCGCGATTTTGTCCTCCGCGGTTTTGACGGGTCACGACTTTCAGACTTGCAAAATTGATATCAGGTTTTGAGGTAGTCCAGAAAAGAAGCACCATCCATCAACCTTACTTTTATGTTTAAGGTTATAGTGATAGAAACTCGCAAAATCTGGAAGTATCCCTCTTTCCCTTATTTTTGAATCTAATGGAAACTAGGAAGGGCCCCCTTTGAGGTGCTTCTTCCACCCAACCCACCCCCATTCCTTCTGTGGGCTGAGATGATCTCTTGCCTGACCTGCCTGCAAGCTCTTTTTCCTGTCTCCCAAGTTCATTCTCACTCAGCCTTATAGGACTCTGGGGCTGCACACAGAAATGTGGAGACCTGTGCTGTATACTCTTGTTTAGTTGCAACACCTTACTCATGGAAACTATACAGAAGCTCAAGTTCCCAATTCTGAATATTTCAGTTGTATTAGCCAACTTCTTATTTCCTGCATGAGTAGCTGGTTGGGGACATGTCTTTGCTCAAAGCAGGAGAAATAACGCTCAATCACTCCAACTTTTTTAGTTCAGAAGAGATGAAATATTGTGCAGGAGTGTGCAGTAGCAGCCAAAATAATGCTAATACAACCCTGGGTTGTGTAAACAGAGGCATAGTATCAATATCACGTGAAATATTTGTACCCCTTTATAAAACCCAAGTAGGACCACACTTCAAATGCTGCAAACAATTTTGGTCCTCATACTACAAAAAAGTTGTTGAGACTTTGGAAAAAGCTCAGAGAAGAGCAACTAAGATGATCAAAAGCCTGGAGACTAAAAGATATGAAGAACGGCTGCAGGATTTGGGTTTGGCTAATCTAAAGAAAAGAAGCATTAGGGGGTGACATGATAGCAGTATTCCAGTATTTGAGGGGCAGCAAAAAGCAAGACAAGAAACAATGGTTGGAAATTAACCAAGGAGAAAAGCAACCTGGAATGAAGGAGAAACTTCCTAACAGTGAAGACAATTAAGCAGTGGAACAGAAGTTGCCTCCAGAAGTCGTGGACATCCCACCACTGGAGGGTTTTAAGACGATTCTAGACTCAGTCACTTATCTGAAATGGTACAGGGTCTCCTGCTTGAGCAGGGGGTTGGGCTAGAAGAGCCCCCAAGGTCCCTTCCAGCTCATTCATTCTGTTATATTGCTTTAGAGGTTTTTTAGATATGATTGTTTCAGGGACTGCAGTCAGGGGAGGCAAGGGAGGCAGGGCCTCACCACTGTCATCATGAAAAGAAAAAAAAAGTAAAAGGAAAAAGGCTGAGGTAGTTGCTGCCAGAGTCACAGTGGATGACTCTGCTTGGTGCTTAACTGTTTAAAAAAGCCTCTTTAAAAGTGCCCTCTACAGGAGGAGGCGGGAGAACCACGTACCTCATTTAGTCTATCTTTATGATCACTCGAGCAGAGCTAAGCGAGAGTTAAAAGCTGAAAAATTCCTGATGGGAGGGAGAGAGGGAAGAAGGAGGGGAAGGGAGAAGAAAAAGAAAAAGAAAGAAATAAACTTATTTAGCAAAGGAGAAAAACAAATGCTGTCGCTTTAAATCGGAACTGAGCATGCCTGGCTGTGGAATTCTGGGAGTTGAAGTCCACAAGTCTAAAAAAAATTGCTGCCTCACCAGCCATAAACCTCACTGCACGTCACTGGATTGTTTCATATCTCAATCCAGATGAGTCTAGCAAGGTCAGATCAGTTTAGTTTTTTGACAATACCCACTGGGAAATCCTGCAACTCTTCACTAAATTTGAGAAGTTTTTAAAAAATTCCCAGAGGAAGGAAAGCAACAGACTTCCATACCATTGCCAAGGAAGCTACGTGGCACAACCATGTGTGATGGAATGTGCAGCTGGGGAAGAAGAGGAGAGAGGAAATCTTCACAATCACACTGCAACTTCCCAGGGAGGAAGCAGGGAGCATATTTCAACCTAGAACTAAGGAGAAATTTCCTGAGGGTAAAAACAATTAATCAGTGGAACAACTTGCCTCCAGAAATTATGAATGCTCCAATACTGGAAGTTTTAAAGAAGAGATTAGATAGCAATTTG
The DNA here is from genome assembly GCF_051295495.1 of Thamnophis sirtalis. Lineage (NCBI taxonomy): Eukaryota > Metazoa > Chordata > Lepidosauria > Squamata > Natricidae > Thamnophis > Thamnophis sirtalis. The sequence continues at coordinate 16,940,879 of NW_028261382.1, read as the reverse complement.
TCTGAAGTGGTGTAGGGTTTCCTCTCTAAGCAGGGGGCTGGACTAGAAGACCTCCAAAGTCCCTTCCAACTCTTTTATTCTGTTTTTTTCTGTGGTGCCTAAGACAGTCCTCTTCTGGCTGATGTAGAGAAGAAAAGGTTTTTTTTTAAAAAAAAAACCTAAAATCTCTCAGGGTATATCTATTAGGTTAAAAGGTTGTACCTTTAATTTGGCAAGATTGCATTAAGTGTAAGGAAATAAAGATCTGGACTCCAGAAGATCTCACTGCCGGGACATTTCTGGGCTGAGACCAGCGGCACCAGGAATCAAGCTCAACTTGCAGGAGGAAACTTCTCTGTATTTTAGATGTCAGATCCCCCCCCCCTTTGATGTTAACTTAAAAGTACTTGTTGGTCTCTATTTGGGGCATTCTGACCTCTTGTGGTAATAGGAGGGAAAGCAGTTCACAGAAACCTTTTCTGCCGAAATGTATGGTTGGGCTGCATTTCACGACTCTCTTCCTTCTATAATCTATCCTGTCTAATCATTAAAATCCTAGATCACAAGCTCATTTTTCCCAATTTTTGTTCCCAAAGCCCATAAGAGGCTTCCAGTCACCAATAAACATAGAGGGTCTGTTTTTCTAATCCAAAAATGTATCCTTTTCACCAACATCCATCAACTTCACCATCCATTCCTCCATAGTAGTAAGTAGGGTCGAATCTTTCCATCTTTCTGCACAGAATAATATCGCCACAGTCATCGTATATATTGAAATAATTTCAGAACTGGGAGCTTCTGAGCATCACCTGGTTTCTCATCCCAGCAGTTTCTTCTGGAATGATTTCAGTTATTTCCCCAACCTTTAAAGGAAGTCTTAGCAAGGCTTGATGGACTCCCTTACATCCAAATTATCCAACTCTTCCGCTAACAAAAATGCCTACGAGTACCTAAAGTTTCTAAAACTGGAGAGGAAAGGTTTGTATTCTAAGTTTAAAGATGCTCCTAGTCTTGGTTTAACTCTGTGGTAATCAACCTGGTCCCTACCGCCCACTAGTGGGCGTTCCAGCTTTCATGGTGGGCGGTAGGGGTTAGCTGTAACTCTGCTTTATAAATTTTATAAAGTAAGGTTACTTCCCTTCTTTATAAATCACCATTACTGTGGAACCATGGGCGGTTAGAAAATTTTACTACTAACAGAGATACAAAAGTGGGCGGTAGGTATAAAAAGCTTTACAACCCCTGGTTTAAGTCATTGCACATCTTGGATAGATTCTATAGCCCCCTGTGAGTGATTTTCAAGTCTCTGCCAAGCATGCATGCGGGAGATGTGTGTGCATGTGCAGAGTGGGGGAGCAGAGGGGGGGGTCACACGTGCATGCACGGGGGCTGGTGGCCTGCGACGACCAAAAGGTTATCCATCACTGCTATAGCCTGTTGTGTTTCTTACCTTCTGCCCTTTGCTAATGAAAAGGTTTGAAGTATGAAGGCAAGGTCTTAGCTCTTGTCCATCCTCAGGTTCATTCAAATGAAAATGCGCGATGTGACTTTTGACAACTCCCTCTTTGAGGACTGTCATTTTGAAGATGTGACATCCAGCGAGACCTTCTTCAAAAAGTGCACTCTTGTAAATACCACCTTCTACGACACAGGTAACGTGGAGGGGCACCTGGGCATGCATGCATGCATGAAGTGCCTCTGTGCATCAGGGAGGGGAGCTGGGTTTTTCCCCCCCTGTCAAAGCAGAAGACAGAGAGCCAAGTCTTTAGAGCAGAACTTGCAAAGGAAGCAGAATAATCCCTCTGCACAGCCGAGAAGTGGAGGGTCTTGTAGTGGGTGGCCAAAATAGTCAAGATGGCAGCTCCAGTAGTGGAAGGCAAGCTCTACCTGCAACCCGTAATTAAGCAGAATTTGGATCACACCATCATGGCTGCCATCTTGAATATTTTGATTAAACCCTACAGACACCCCTGGACTGAATGTCAAATGCCACCTTATGTTTGCTTTGCCAGTGTAAGACTGCCATGGACTGTGGGGAGAGGGAATGATGGGAGGGGAGGGCGAACGCTTGGGGGAAATGAAAGTAGAGACTGTGCCATCCCCAGAAGCTGCTACAAGGTCAACCAGCTGGAAGAAAGAGGAAGCCGCATAGCAACCTGCGGTTAGACTGACTGTTGTGAAAACATTTCGCATGGACCTGATGGGTTACAGTGGGGATGGTGGCAGAGAGGGGCAGATAAGGGGGAGGAAATAGAACTTAGTGATTTTGGGGCACGCGATTCTCAGTTCTGCCTATGCATTACTGCAATACACTTGGTCTCTTGTAAAACTATACCTTTCTCAAAAAATGGATCCAAGGATCATTTCTGCTTAGAAGTTTATGTTGTGGTAGGTCTGAGATTGAGTCCCAAACCTTCGCTTTTCTTTCTTTTGGAGGATGGAAATTATTTGCAATTTCCATTATTTGTCATAGTTTACATCATTTGTAATTTTCATGCTAAGGGTTTGATTCAGCAGAGTTCCTAGGACCATCAGAGCAGGGCAGAGGATGGTTCCAACAGCACAGTCCTAAATCCTCTTCTTTTTGCAAAATAGTGTTAAAAGCCACATGCACAATGGGTCAGGCTGGAATTGTGAATCCATGAGCACTACCTTGCTTGGTTTGAAACCTCCCTGAAGCCACACCATGACGATTTCTAGCTTTCCAATTGGAAAGATATTGCCAGACCTCCCAAGTAACATGTCCCAAAAAAATAAAGTCCAAGGCATCCATCTTCCTTTGCAAATCCGTTTATTAAGAGCACATTAAATTGGCAAGGACGTGGTGTAATTCCAACTCTGAAGCAGATCAGGAATTACACCCAATAAAAGCAAAAGTTTGAACACCCCCCCCCCTCGCGGGGGTCACAAACTACAATCAATCCTCAGTCCAACAGCCAGGTGACTCCAAACCACCTTCAGCCAGCTGCAGGCATTGTCTCTCTTCCCACGGGAAAAAAATGCCACCTGGACATAACATTCCCCCTTTAACTTTACACCAGTGGTGAAATCTAATTCCCTGCTATCAGTTCTGTGGGCGTGGTTTGGTGGGAAAGGTCATGTGACTGGGTGGGCATGGTCAACTTTTTTTCTCCCACTTTCAGCTATTTTTTTAAAGCTTTTAAAAACACTTTCTCCTTGCCGATTCGCCTGAAACGGCAGGAAAAAAATGCTTTAAAAATCTAAAGAAATAGCTTCCAATGATCGCGTGGCTCAGCTGTGAGCCGTGTGATCATCGGAAGCTTTTTAAAACGCTTTTTAAAGCATTTTTTCCCTGCCAGAAAAAAAAAGCTTCCGACAATCACACGGCTCACAGCTGACCCGCGCGATCCTCGGAAGCTTTTTTTTAAACTACCAGTTCTCAGAACCAAGGACAATAGTCCCTACTGGTTCAGCCAAACCAGGCCAAACCAGGAGGATTTCACCCCTGCTTCACAACCCTGTCAACAACCCCTGTCAACAGTTACAAAGTGGCGACCCTGAAGTATTTTTAAATTCAGTTACTACAAACCTAAAAGCTAATAGAAAAAGCGTGCAAAGGCTACAATGAAATATGGCTACACGAAAGTCATCTTCAGGCTCAACAGATACACCTTCTCAGTATAATGTCTAGAATTAGGGTTCTAGGCTAGGGATTGATGGAGCTCTGACCCAAGGCCAGTCCCACAACGCCAGCCAAATTGTGAAGTTATGTAAAGGTGATCTTATCTGAAGAATTCTGGAGACCTAGTGTTCAAGACTTCACGAGACCTCATGGAAGATTGTTTGCACAATCCCCTCCTTCATTAAAATTCTCTCAGAAATTCAGAAAGTTGTGACCCCAGCCCAGGGGTGGGTTTCTCACCCCGTTCCAACCGGTTCGGTTGGAATGGTGCCGGCGGCGTCCTCGTGCACGCACGCGGTGCACGTATGCATACTAGCATCTGTGCGACGCTCCAGCTGCTCCTGGATGATCGCGCAGGCGCTGTATGCATCCTGCGCATGTGTGGAAGCGCAGAACTCGTCAAAACTGGGTAAGGACCGCGGGTGGGCGGGCGGGCGCGCCCTTCGCCATTCCCGGAAGTTACTTACTTCCGGGTTCGGCGACCAACCGGTTCGCAGGGACCGCCGCGAACCGGTTGAAACCCACCCCTGCCCCGGCCGATGAGAAATACGCACTCCCCGCCCCAATAATTCTTACCCTCGCCATAAACGGCTGTCTCCAGGAATCTGAGCCGTTAGAGATTTGCCCCTCACTTATCAAAGCTGTTCTAAGGATCATCATCCATTGTTTCCTTCTCACAGATCTCTACAAGTATAAATTCATTGACTGTGAATTTGTGAACGTCTCGTACTTTGGGCAGAAGAAGGGCTGCCAGCTGGATTTTGAGGAAGACAACGATTTCCTCATTTACCTTGTCAGCTTCTTGGGCAGCCTTTCCGTCTTGCCTGGCAACATCATCTCAGCTCTGCTGATGGACAAATTAGGAAGAATCAAGATGATCGGTGAGTGGGGACGAATGGTATCAGAGGGGAAGGATGGGTCTGGCAGTCCTTTCGTGTGATGACCGCCATGTCTTGGTGCAAGAGCCAGGCATCTAGATGGGATTCAGCCGGTTCTCTCCAGTTCAGGCAAACTGGTAGCAGCGGCTGTGGGAGACTCTGCCCACCTGCCCTGATGTAATATGCGAGCACTGCTCATGCGCAGAAGGCAATGCGCATGTGGAGCCACGGCGCGTGCAAGCTCACATTTGCAAACTGGTAAGGAAGGTACGCGGTGGCTCAGTGGCTAAGATGCTGAGCTTGTTGATTAGAAAGGTCAACAGTTCAGCACTTCGAATCCCTAGTGCTGCGTAAGGGAGTGAGCTCCCGTTACTTGTCCCAGCGCTGTCCGAAGATGCCTCCGTGGTCATATGGCCGGCATGATGAAATGCCAAAGGCGCACAGAACGCTGTTACCTTCCCACCAAAGGCGGTTCCTATTTTTCTACTTGCATTTTTACATGTTTCGAACTGCTAGGTTGGAAGAAGCTGGGACAAGTAACAGGAGCTCACTCCATTACACGGTGCTAGGGATTCGAACCGCCAAACTGCCGACCTTTCTGATCAACAACGTCTTACCCACTGAGCCACCGGGTCCTCATTTGCCTACTTGCCATATTGCATGTTTTCAAACTCCTGACTGAGCAGAAGCCAGGGACTGAGCAGCAGGAGCTCACACAATCTCTTGGAGCCAGGCTCAAACTGCTGAAGTGCAAATCATTTCTGTCTGGTAGTTTCAGCATCATAAGCCAATCTGCCACCATGCCTGCTCAATGAATCTTCATCCCGCCTTCTTTGCTTTGAAGTGGTCTGATCTAGAAAGGGCATGGGAAGTTCTATTAAGTTTGGAAATATACAACAGAAGTATCTGCAGGGACATCAAAACAGCCATCATGCAATTAAACCCTTGTTCTGACCTAGACTTCCCCAAATCACGAACAAGCAGAGTCCTTGTCCCAACAAAAACCCCTTTTATTAAGCTAAGGTGAATTCCTCTCATTCACATGCAGCAAAGACCCGGCAAACAGTCTTTCAAGAGTGAATTTACAACCACAGACCTCATCAGGCTTGGAGAGCTGCCAGGCCAATATCTTCCAAACACAAAGCTATACAAGAAAATACTGGGCAAGGAGTCTTTGAGAGTCACAAACAAATCTTCACACTAATTAAGCGAACTAATTGTCTCCTGCAAACTCCACTTCCCTATGGCTCCTCTTTATTCCCTATGGGTGGGGGCATTCACCATCCACCTGTGCCTTTACTCCCGAGGTGACCCTTGTTCCATAACTGTTCCCTTCTCCTGGCAGCTCTACACATGCGCACATCAGGAACAGGCTCTGGCTGTTCTTCTGCCCCACTGATCTCCGACTCTGAAGGCAGCTGATAACTGTTGGATGGCCCTGGCCCCCTCTCTGCCTCCGACACAGAGCCCTCATCAAAGCCTTCCCCAGACTCCAGGACTGGCCCATGTTCCTCCCCAACCTCCTCACTGCCACTCTATTGGCCACTGGTGGGCCATAGCAACCCTTTGCTCAGTGCCCATTTTAAAAGGGCGGGCTTTTAATTATCTGCTTCTGGATGCCATCTTTGACTTTGTTGACAGCCAAGCTCATATTTCTCCTCTCTTTCCCGCTTTCTCTTGCAGGGGGGTCCATGCTGATTTCGGCCGTGTGCTGTTTCTTCCTGTTCTTTGGCCAGAGCGAGTCAGCCATGATTGGATGGCAGTGTCTCTTTTGTGGCACAAGCATTGCTGCCTGGAATGCCTTGAATGTCATCACAGTAGAGCTGTATCCCACGCATAAAAGGTGATTCATTTTCGCTGGTCTCTTTTCTGGAGAATCCTAGCGTCAGGGTTCCAAAAAACACCCTCAATGAAATAAAACTCTGAGGCTTGTGTTTTCTCAAAGTTCCACTTTAATAGAGATGTCATGATGGCACATCTGGGAAAACCTGAATCTGAAAACTTCCTGTTTTCCCCACCCAGTTGAAAGTTCAAGTCCTTGCCCAACACCCACATGCCCATCACATGGCCCAATCAGCCACTGTCACAAAGGAAGATTCCTCCCATCCAGATCCAGCCAGGTGCAGAGACAAAGATGACCTTGAGTTTCTAAGAAGAATGTTATTATGGCTGCATATCATCCAACTCCATATAACCCCCCCTCCCATTTTCCTACAATAGAAAGTGTGGCAGGCCTGAAGTCCAAAAAGAAAAGATGGCTTGCAGGCATGACACCTAGTTTCCAGCTTTCAGTAATGTGTATCCTGGCATGTTGTTATTTGAATCATGCAAAATGTATTGCTTGAAAGCTCCCCTGGGGAATCTAGCCAACTTCCCCTTTCTCATATCTGCTTTACTATCCCAGAAAAGAACATAGAATAATAGGGTTGGAAGATACATTGGAGGTCTTCTAGTCTGACCCCCCCACCCAAGGGCAGGAGATCCCATACCATTCCAGACTTTCTTTGGGCTTTATACAGTGGTGGGATTCAAATAATTTAACAACCAGTTCTCTGCCCTAATGATTTCTTCCAACAACCAGTTCACTAAACTGCTCGGAAAGTTAATATCCGGTTCTTCCAAAGTGGTGCGAACTGGCTGAATCCCACCACTGGATGGGATGGGTACGCATGATCATAGAAGGAATAACACAGAAACAGGAGAGAATAACAGAGTTGTAGGGGACCCCTGAGATCTGCCAGTCCAACCACTTGCTCAGGCAGGAAAGCCTATTCTGTTTCAGACAAACGGTTGTCCAATATTTTCTTAATAACCTCCAGTGTTGGAGCATTCACAACTTCTAGAGGCAAGTTGTCCCACTGATTAATTGTTCTAACTATCAGGAAAATCCTCTTACTACTAGGTTGCTTCTCTCCTTGATTAGTTTCCACCCATTGCTTCTTGTCCTGCCTTCTGTTGCTTTGGAAAATAGGTTGACCCCATTTTGTTTGTGGCAGCCCCTCAAATATTGGAAGGCTGTTATCATGTCACCCCGGTTCTCCTCTTAATTGCACGGGATCATCCTTCTCTTTCTTT
>NW_028261382.1:16630804-16678304 GCF_051295495.1 Thamnophis sirtalis | reverse complement strand
GGAGACATAAGCAGCCTTCTTCCCCTGAGGGTCCTATCACAAGTGGGTCGTTTCTGCAGAGGTTGGTCCTTCCCCATGGGGCAAGTCCTTTAGAAATCAATCCTGTATGAATATGATGTCAGCTCATGCACCTGAATTCTCTGAACCTATTCTGAATTTTCTGGATTTGCACAATAGGCTGAACTATAAACTAATCAACATATTACATTCTCACAATACATTACACTATAGAAAACTAACCAAACTTAACCACTAGCCAAATTTCACATTGTACAGATTCAGATACTAAGTCTATAACTATCTATACCTTTCCCTGGTCAGATCTATAGGAACTTGATTTCAACAGGAGTATATCATCAATATTTCCAGAACAGCATCACTGCTCTTAGTTTTCAGGGGTGGCCTCCCTCTTAACATCACTTGCTGGAGAATAAGAGTGAGATGTTTCTGCATTGAAGTCCTCCTTGTGGACTTCTGGAAGCCATCTCTTTGGCTTCTAGGACAACAGAACGGTGGACCGCAGAGATCTTTGATCCAGCAGATGTTCCTCTTATGTTTGTAGAGAGTCTAGATCCATGATGGCGAACCTGTGCCAAGCATGCCACAGGTGGCATGCAGACCCGTGTCCAGCCCAGCTCCACCCACATGCATGTGCGCCTCCTGCTGGCCAGCTGGTCTTCGGGTCTCTGCCGCGGATGCATGGGGGGGGATGCATGCAGGGGGATGCTCGTTCACATGCACGGGTGGGCAGGGTGGATGTGTGTATGGGGTGCTTGCATTGTATTTTGTGGGTTCGCACGGCGCCCCTGAACCCCAGGTTTGGGCATGGAAAGCCTCCTGTACCAACTTGGAAGCAAAAATGGGTGGGGGGTGCATGCGTGAAGATGAAGGAACGGGGGGGGGGGTCATGCATACACATACAGGGTTGGGCACGTATGGGGAGTCATGCACACATGCATGGTGGGGCAGGGTCTGTGTGCACACATTGCATTACGAGTACTGGTGCGCTGGTGCATTGGCGCACGCATGCTTTTGGCGCACGATGACCAAAAGTTTAGCCATCACTGGTCTAGATGTCTCAGAGAATATTACCGATATATAAAAAAAATCTCCTTCTGTCTTCACAGGCTTCATCCCACCTCCCCTAATCTTTGGAGCAGGAATTGATTCCACCTGCCTTTTCTGGAGCACCTTCTGTGGCGAACAAGGAGCATGTGCCCTCTATGACAACGTTGTCTATAGGTACCTGTATGTGAGCATCGCTATTACCCTGAAGTCACTTGCGTTCCTCCTTTACACCACAACCTGGCAGTGCCTGAGGAAAAACTATAAGAAATACATCAAGAACCATGAAGGCGGGCTCAGCACCACTGAGTTCTTTGCCTCAACGGTAACCCTGGACAACCTTGGACGAGACCCCCTTGGCCCGAATCCCCCTCACAGGACAAAATTTATCTACAACCTTGAAGACCACGAGTGGTGTGAAAACATGGAGTCTGTTTTATAGTGGTTGGAAAGGTGGTTGGTTAACCCAAAGGTCCTTTTGGAAGGAAGATCTTTTATGAAACGTGTAATATATCCATACGAAGATGTTTCGGGAAGTCTACGCAAAACCGAGTCCACCGCTCTCTCAATATCTTATCATGACGTTCCAGGAGCTTCTCCGGAGGAAGAAGACAATTCGTCCTTGGCTCCAAAGCAGATGAACCAAGGCAAGGGGAGAAAGTGTAAAGACCAATCTGGAATGAGAAATGGGGATACCAAGTGGACCATAAGTGCATCAAATGCCTTGACTGGAGACGTAACAGATGGGCAAAGCTGCCAGCGTTTTGCGGACCTGGTCTTTCATTGGAGAACAGAGCAGATGTCTTGTCCTTGGGTGGAAAGACAAATTCCATGAAGGACAATTCCCAGCCAGGGGGGTGGGGGAAGAGCAGAAGCAAGCCACAGCTGTTTCCAAAAATAAGTGCTATGCGAAACTGAAGCATCGTTGGAGTAATCTTTGCAATACAAGCTTAAAAGACGACCACAAGGGTGCTATGCAGTTCCTTTTCACGCTCTCCATCTCTTGCTCTCTTATACCACCGGAAGCCCTGCTAGAACGGCTTCACCTTTATGGTCTCCAGCTGCAAGTCCATAAGACCAACCTCAACAGCTCTTGAAATGGGCAAACCAATAGACGTGTCCGGTACAAGCCATGATGACGTCAAGTTGCCGAATAAGAGCTACACCCCGAATAGGAGTTTAGATGCTAAATTAAGAGTTAGATAGGCTGCATCCTTTGTGCACATCCCTGTTCGGATGCCATCGTGACTTGTACCCAACACATTCGGCGCAACCGCAACATTACAGTTCTTAAGACACCAGCATTGCTTTTCTTAAACTATTTGGGAGTGTGTGGGGGGGTCTAGTTCCATTTTGGTATGGGAGTTGGGGCATTGTGCGTGTGTGTTTGTGTGTATGTGTGCAGTTGTGAAGGACAGAGGCCAGGATGACTCTTGCTGAAGAGTCTGTAACTTTTTCAACTTTTAGCAGGGTTGAAGTGGCACGTGGGTCATCATGGCCAATGTTGCCATTGAAAATGGGGCAGAGGAGTTCTGGTTGAGCCATCACTGCCTTTTGAACATCTGTACATTTTTCTAGTTTTGTGTCGGCACTGGACAAAGGAAAGATTTCAGCAGGGTTTCCATTTGAATCAGAATATTGCTACCACAGAGAGGAAGAGAAACTATCCACTTTATTCCCTAAGCTGCTCAGTTTCCCCCAGTTAAGAAATGGTTGCAAAACTTTAGACTTTCCTCCAATGGAAGCTTCGGGGTGTTTTTGACCTTAGGGAAAAAAAATGAATAAGTTGATAAATATATGTGCCTTTGGGGGGGGCGCGGGGAGAATAAGTTTGCTTTACAAGAATCAGACGGAGAGAAAGTAGCCCAATTTATCACAGGAAAGAATTGTAGGGTATGCTTTGTAGCACTGGAGGAAAATCTAGATTCCATCAACAGAATAACAAAGTTGGAAGGGACCTTGGAGGTCTTCTAGTCCAACCCTCTGCTAAGACAGGAGACCCTGTTTGTAAGTGGCAAAACAGAAAATCCGGAAAGTTTGGAATGAAATCTTTGCTTTTCACACGCCACTCACTAAAGTCCCTAAGTGCACAGATTGTCTCTTAAAACTTTTATATAGCACTTTCCTTCAGTGGCTAAGAGGCTGAATTTGTCGATTAGAAAGGTTGGCAGTTCGGCGGTTTGAATCCCTAGCGCCACATAACAGAGTGAGCTCCCGTTACTTGTCCCAGCTTCTGCCAACCTAGCAGTTCGAAAGCATGTAAAAATGCAAGTAGAAAAATAGGGACCACCTTTGGTGGGAAGGGAACAGTGTTCCGTGTGCCTTCGGCATAGAGTCATGCCAGCCACATGACCACGGAGATGTCTTCGGACAGTGCTGGCTCTTCAGCTTTGAAACGGAGGTGAGCACTGCCCCCTAGAGTCAGTAATGACTAGCACATATGTCCAAGGGGAACCTTTGCCTTTGGCTAAAAGGAGAGAGAATTTCCTGAGATGGTTGACTGTCCCTTGCTGTCATAATCACCCAGAATGCCCTGGGGGGGGGGGTCTGCAGAACAGAGAAGGCATTCTGGGGGAAAGAACAACAGCCTGCTGGCTCCCTCAAGACGGGGTGCAGGGAGCATGCTTTCCAACGAAGAAATGGCAAACTTTTTATATGTCCTATTTATTGTGGCATGCCTCCCAGATGGGCTGCACATCTTTTTAAAAATCCACATTGCATGCAAAGGACCGGTGGCGTTTTCTATAGAATATACTTCTTCGCCCACATATCTGTATTTAGCCATGATCGTGAGTGGTAGATCCCTATTCTGGGCTAACCTTTTCCCTGCTGGGACCAGATCTTTAATGTATCCCCTCCAGTGGTCGGTTTCAATTTATTTTACTACCGGTTTCCTCGTCCAGGCTGGTGGGCGGAGCCTCTCACCGCCACCACTACCGGTTCACCCAATCTGGGCCGAACCGGCAGAAACCCACTTCTGGCCCCCTCATTCCCTTCCCCAGATTCTGAAGCTTCCAAGAAAAACAAGAGAGTCCAGTTGCCTCTTGAAAAAGCACTTTGGGGACCAGATTCTGAATATTTTCTACTTCTCCCCACTTTGATTGACAGCAAAGGCGTGTTCAACACATATATAGGAGGATTCAGAGATTTATAGTATATTATGCAGTATATTTATAATATATTCCGCTGGGAGAGGCATATATCTCGAAGGACCCAAATCAGTTTTGTGCCTTCCCCCCACTTCTATTGCTCTTGATTTAATATTTTCTCTTCTTGGATGTTGAAATTAATTTATTTTGTTTGTGCTGAAAAAGAAACACCACGAAGCGAGGGAAGAATTTACAGATGTTTGCCCTTTTGAAATTGATTTTCGGATGCTGAGTTGGGGTTGTGAATCTTCGCTGAATGGGGTGGTGGGAGCAAAATGTATTTCAGTTTCAACCGTGATCTTTGAATGGAAGTGTCCACAGTGACTGTGTCCAGACAGTTCTTCAACCTTATTCTGTCTTGGCTAATGTTGACAGATGACAATGAAGAACTACAGATGGCTCCAGCTGAGATTTGTTTACCATCATAGCCAAACCAGAATCCTTGGCTTGTTTCTAAGCCAGTCCCAGCTTAGGGGGAAAAAAACATGATGCCATCTGCTTGCCATCACCAAACCAGTGGTGGGATTCAGCCAGTTCGCACCTATTCAGGAGAACCAGTTGTTAACTTTTTAAGCAATTCGGAGAACTGGTTGTTGGAAGAAATCTCATTTTATCTTTTCTCCACTTTACATGGCTAATCCTATAATGAAGACAGGAAGGAAACATTCTGGTGTTGTTTCTAGCCTAATTTTTATTGCCCTGCTTACAGAAACTGCCTCTCCGGTTAATCATTATTACATTGTAATAGCTAAGGCGAAGTGCCCATTCGACCTGAGTGACGTTGAGTTGGCCACTACCACCCGGTCACATGACCACTGAGCCCCTCCTACCCAGCTGTTCATTAGGGCAGAGAACCGGTTGTTAAATTATTTGAATCCCACCACTGCAGCAAACTCAACCCAATATCCATCCACATTTTCATGGCTTGGAAGCTGATTTCCACTTCTGATTTCACCATGGTGCTGAAAACAGTGGCCTGAATTCCCAGTAACTAAGTGTAGGATCTCAAGAATAGCTCTGTACTTCCAAAGAGGTTTCTAAGTGTTATTTATTATGTTATTTCACACAAACCCCCTCTTTCTGCTATCACACAACAGGGTTTCCATAAAGTTGAACCTACAGTTCCAAGCAAAGATGTCCAAACTCCACTGTGCAGATCTGTTTGGCTCCCTAGGGACCTCGAGCCAAGATTTAAATTCTGTAAGGCATGTGTTCTTCTTACTCTGATCCAGAAAAGCATCTGTCTCCAAAGCCCAGCTCTTTTCTTTTCTTGTTAACAGGCATTTTAAAATCAGAAACGTGAAGAAGAACCGTTTGATCTATTACACGAGACTCCCAAGGTTAGGTTTGCAGATATGTTTGGACACAAACTTTTATGCAGCTCCCGGAATTATGTAGAGTCATATTTTATACTACAGGATGTAGTTATAGGTAGAATGATATCCTATGGTATAGGAGAGAACTTGTGAACTAAGCCAAAGAATTACAACTTGCCAAACATTCCGAGTTCCCATCCACTGCTGGCAGTGGAGGTTTCTGAAATATTTTAGAGGTAGCAAGTTGAGTGTTTTTTCCTTGGAACAAAGAAAACTGTTTTCATTCCGTGGGATCCTTGGTGCTCTCTGAGCTTGGTTGCTTTCTTGCAGACATTTCATTACCCATCTAGGTACCATCATCAGTGCTAGAAGAGAATGGGATTTGCAGGGGGGGGAGGAAAAGGAGGGGGAGGATGATTGTGGGGTCCTTGGTGCTCTCTGAGCTTGGTTGCTTTCTTGCAGACATTTCATTACCCAACTAGGTACCATCATCAGTGCTAGAAGAGAATGGGCTTTACTCTCTGTTTATATATTAGTAGCTTGCCCTGTCAGTGTTGGTGGGAGCATTCTCGGTGGATTCTTTTTTTTTTTTAATTCAAATTTTCATTTCTTTTTCATAAAATAATTGAACACTGAAGGTCTTAGAGGTTTTCCACTCTTAAAACATGGAGGCTACAATGTATTCTAGGGACCTAGACACGAAGAGAAGATTTTGAATCTTCTCTGATGGGTTCATGCAGATCCCTTTCAGATCTCCCAAGTTATGAAGAGGAAGGTAAACTGTGAGCAGCCCTAACAATCTGACTTGCTGTAAGGCAGCTTTGAATCCCACCTTACAAAAAAAAAACCTGGCTAGTATTTTACTCCGAAGCAGAAGAACACTTTGAACCACATGTTAGAGAAAGGTCTCAATGTTTGTTATTAGGCTGCATTTTAGGTTCCAGGTCTTTTCAATGGATTGGCTCATTCCGGTCAATCCTGATTAAATCCAAATTCATATAAGCAAATATGGGGTGGGGTAGGGAACACAAAGCATGTAAGTAATGTGATTTCATGAATGTCTTCAAGAAAAATTAAACTCCACTTGCTTTTTGAAAGACCACCTTTGGGACTAACCAGGACCTGGATGACTGAGAATCTCCATAGATCTCATGTGTCTATAAGGAGCTAACGATGACCAATGCAGGGACGAGTGGCATTTTTTAATAAGAAGCCATACCAGCTGGTCATTTTTACATCTTGCATGGGATGCCGGCATTTCTCAGATGAGAAAGGAACTACAAAAGCTTTCCACTGCATTTTTTGTTTGAACAAACCCAGCTATTGGCTTAATTCTTGCCTTAACTCTAACAAGAACCATGGTGGCGCAATGGTTAAGAGTGCAGTACTGCAGGCTACTTCTCCTGACTGCCGGCTGCCTGCAATTTGGCAGTTCGAATTTCACCAGGCTCAAGGTTGACTCTGCCTTCCATCCTTCCGAAGCCGGTAAGATGAGGAGCCAGATTGTTGGGGGCAAGAGGCTGACTCTGTAAACCGCTTAGAGAGGGCTTTAAAAGCACTGTGAAACGGTATATAAGTCTAAGTGTTGTTGCTATTGCTATTCTTCAAAAATATGATTTTCTTGTCGGCATTCTCATCTCTGTGTGTGGTTATGGGTGTGTGAGAAAAGGGGAGAGTCTTGGGAAGGTGGGAAATGTTAAACTGATCAAGATGGCAACACAATGGCAAACCTGCCCTTTTCTTGTTGTTAGTTGCGAAGTCATGTCCTACCCATTGTGACCCCATGGGCAACGTTCCTCCAGGCTTTCTTGTCCTCTACCATCCTCTGGAATCCATTTAAGTTCATGACCACTGCATCGGTGACTCCATCCAGCCACCTCATTCTTTGTCATCCCATTCTTCTTTTGCCCTCAATCGTTCCCAGCATTAGGTTCTTCTCCAGGGAGTCCTTCCTTCTCATTTGGTGGCCAAAGTATTTGAGTTTCAGCTTCAGAATCTGGCCTTCTAAAGAGCAGTCAGGGTTGATCTCCTCTAACACTGGTCTGATCGCCTCGCAGTCCAATGTTCATCGCTCCATCACCTCAAAACAAATAAAAACTCCCTGAAAATAAGGCCAAGTGGTTATTTTGGGGGGGTCAAAAGAAAATAAGACCCTGTCTTATTTTTGGGGAAACACGGTTGTTCCTTCAATTATTCATTGTATGGTTTAGCCTTTGGAACCCTTATCATCTTTGTTTCTCAGCTCTGCATTCTAACCTGGAATCAGAATCTGTCTGCTGGCCATTTCGATCATTGTTTTATTTGGTGCTCCTGCACTTTGAAAGGAGAGAAGATGGTTTGGTCATCTTTGCGTGAATCACATCTCCCTTCATGGGACTTAAACCTTGGGCATATTCACTGCTTTTCCCTAAATCTCTATCCGTTTCTTCAAATCCTTGAGAATTCAAAGTCAAAAGAAATGGAGTTTCAAAAGAAATATTTCTTCTTTTAGAAGAACATCATACTGACATCTCTTAAGAGCTTCGGGGTCCAGCAAATGTTGCTTGGTGGGAGCCCTTGATGGAACGTTCTTCGGCATCTCTTCTATTTATATCACCGTCCAATGTCATTCAAGAAAGCAGCCGTGTCTTTGATCTTTTGAGTATACACCGGCCTGTAGCAGACATGGATGGTTAAGCCACTGTTTAAGATGACTTTGAGCTGGCAAACTGCCTGGAAAACCTCCCAGGGGATTCAAATGTTGAGGTCCTTCATATGGCTTTTAGATTTTTGTGGGGGTTTTTTTCAAGGCAGTTCAAAATTTGCCGGCCCACGTGGCCAGCTGTGCAAGGAACGTTAATTGTAAATGGAAAGATGTGGTCATTCAATGTCACAGAGCAATGAAAAATAGCTTTTCTTTTTTAGAAAAAAAGCAAATAATGGCTTTTTTGTTTGTTTGCAAATCCCTTCCTCTCGATTTAGCTAAAAGGCAGAGTGAGAACTTTTCTGAAGCAGGCCCAATAGCTTTGAAGTCATTTCCACTAATAAGTGTTATAAGGTCACACCACCAGAACATATATTTTAATACAATAGTGGGGGGGAGGGCAGCCATAATTACCAGGAAAAAATTATCTTAAAAGTGGCTTGAGGGAAAGAAGTAATAAGAGGAGGGAGACATGCAGCAGAAGATTGGCTGAGGGGGTTTGGTGTCAGGGTTCCAAGTAAGACCCCCAACGAAAAAAGACTCTGAAGCTTGAGTTTCCTCAAAGTTCCATTTTGTGAGAGATGTCATATTGGCACATCTGGGAAAACCCGAATCTGAAAGCTTCCAGGTTTTCCCCACCCAAATGAAAGTCCAAGTCCCTGCCCAGCACCCACATGTCCATCATATGGTTCAATCAGACACTGTCCAAAATTGGAGATGTCTCCCAGTCGCACCACTCCAGCTGCAGGGCAAGATGTCCTTGACTCTCTGAGAAAATAATGTTATTTTGACTATATATCACCACACTCCATATAATCCCCCCTCCCATTTTCCTACAATAGAAAATGTGGCAGGCCTGAGGCCCAAAATGTAAAAGATGGCTTCCAGCTTGAGATGTTGTCTGTGCAATCAGACTGATCTCTGACTCTTTGTAGGAAAGGAGGGAAATTTGGACAAAAAAAGGGTTAAAAGGAAGGTTAGGTAATAATCAGTTCACAAAAGGCCTTTAAATCTGACCCAGTATTTTCATCCAGTCTCTCTCCCTCTCCTCTTTCTTACCTTTCTGAATAGCTGGCCACTTCTTACACATCATTTTTTTTTTGTATCCCCTGTTTCTTAAAAGACAGAAGCCTATTTTGAATGATCCGATTTAATTCTCATAACAAGGTGAGAGCAGCTGGTAGCTCATTGAAAACTCGCTTAAATTAGGAAGGAAGCCGCAGAGAAGTTGAATGAATCGATGCATAATGAATGAGCAAATGGATGAAGTGAAAGTTTCGTGAGCAAGCCATGACTTCACCATCATTGCACACCAAGGTGAATTCAAAAGTTCACTCACCCGTTCCGAAGACAAGAAGGATATGGGCAACACCTTTGGGTCCGCCATCTTCCTAAGATCCTTTTCATCCTTCTCTGTTTTGCTTTGGTCTGTGAACAAGAGGGGTTCCTGCGTGATTACAAGGATGGAAAAATCAAGATTTGAGAGATCCCATGAGTGCTGAATTGTTCAGAAAAGTCAACACAAAATGTCTCAAGCGAGGAAGATGGAGCTAACAAACATTGAGTTTGCTCTTCCCTACAATTTGCAATCCTGGAGAGAGTGAACTTCCTGAATGGAATCCAAGTTTACTTAGATCATTAGAGATACACTATGGACTTTTTTTCCCTGTTGGTTTTATTTGTTGGCTCTACTCATTCAGTTTCCAAGATTACAGATGTCAGCAAAGATTCCATTCCATATAAGTGCAACTGGCATAAATCAAACAAGGCATGTAAACCTTCAAATTTCATTTTTCCTAGAGCAAAACTGAAATAGAGCTTTTGCGTTAAATCATCAGTGCTCGTGTCTTTCATTATGTCACGGAATGATTTGTTGAAACATGGAAAACTAGGCGATAAATTGAAATAACGCAGCTTTACTCAATTCCAAACTGGCTGAACCGTTCAGGAACTGTAATAGTTCCAACAGGAGGTCACTAGCATGCAGACATGTGAAATAATAATAATCTATAATATAATAATATATCGTCCTTTAGGCAAAGGCAACTATAAGAAGTTACAACTGTCTGTAGATATCTTGGTTAAAATATTATAAGCTAGTCAAAGAGGCACTGAAAACCTCAACATTTCTAAAGTAGCTATTCAGAGTCTTAAAACTACAGCCTCCAATTTCTCCATCCAGTCAAATGTCCTGCTGGCTGAGAATTCTGGGACTTGTAGTTCAATTTTAAAGGGTCAGTGACTAAGATGCTCAGCTTGTTGATCAGAAAAGTCGGCAGTTCAACATTTCGAATCCCTAGCACTGTGTAACAGAGTGAGCTCCCGTTACTTGTCCCAGCTTCTGCAGTTCGAAAGCACATAAAAATGCAAGTAGAAAAATAGGAACTTTGGTGGGAAGGTAACAGTGTTCTGTGCGTCTTCGGCATTTAGATGACCACAGAGACATCTTCGGACAGCGCTGGCTCTTCGGCTTTGAAACGGAGATGACCCCCTAGAGTCAGATGTGACTAGCACTTTGTGCAAGGGGAACCTTTACTTTTACCTTTAGTTCAAATTTCTCTGGAGAGCACTGAATAGGGAAGGCTGCAGGGACAGAAGTGTCATACCACAAAACAAGAGTGTGTATATTGGAGCTCCATAGCAATTAAGAAAACTTGACTGAGCCACTCCTCAGCATTCTGGGAGAGCAATAGAAATAGCATCTAGACTTATGCACTGCTTCATAGTGCTTTACAGTCACCTCTAAGCAGTTTGCAGTGTCAGTGTCTTGCCCCCAACAATCTGGGTCCTCATTTTATCAATCTCAGAAGGATTGCAGGCTGAGTCCACCTTGAGCCCGTCAGGATCGAACTTTTGGCTCTGGGCAGAGTTAACCTGGCAATACTGCACTCTAACCACTGCGCCGCCATGGCAAGTTGGCTGCAACATTGAATCAATCATTTAGTGCCATTCAAAATGTGCCAGTTTTGTGTTTTGCTTCATTCATTTTATTTTATCTTTTTAAGGCCAAGATGGAAAACACATTTGCCCATCTTGGTTCCACTCTTACCTGCCACAGGAAAAATCCATCAGTCTTCAGTGCCATAATGCCATGTGGTTCTAAGCAATAAGAAATGCATCATTTCAATGTGGTCCTCATCTTTTTTTCTCCAAATGCTTCTCTCTCTTCCCCCGCCTTAGTCCAGGGATCAGCAACCCCCGGCTCTGGAACCGCATGTGGCTGTTTCATCCATCTGCTGCGGCTCCCTATCACCCCAAATTATGAGTCACAACCGCCAATGTGTGACACCAGCATGCAATTTATTCAGCTTTTTGACCCCCAGTAGGCCAACCATGGATAAATCCAAGGAAAGTTTCAGAAGGAAACAAAACGTTTAATTCAACTAGTAGTTTTGTGGCCACTCAGGAAATAGTCAGGCGCCGGAAGGGTTTTGTGGCTCCCGGTGTTTTCTTTTCTGTGGGAAACAGGTTCAAATGGTTCTTTGAGTGTTTAAGGTTGCCGACCCCTGCATTAGTCTTTAAATGGTATTGGGCTTTCTCAGAACTGCTTCAGCATCCTTGCAAATAATTCACAAGTCTCGAGGATGCTGGGGAAAAAAAATTTGGGTCCCCCAAACTGGAGGTCTGTACTTGTGTTGTTCTCTGAGCTTCCTGCCTTTCCTTGATTGAGCCAGTTTGCTTTTTGGGATGCAGGTTTCATGACTGGTTGTGCCAGCGGTGGCATTCCTTTGTGAGCACATCCGCTGCATCCTTACGAAGAGCCGCCTTTGAAAGAAGTGGTGCATCCAACCAAAAAGACTTCTTTCTGATGCCCTGGTGCAAACAAGTATTTGGGGATAATCTTGTCATCGGGGAGGGAAAGGCCTTTAACATCCCTAAAAGCTATGAAGAGAAGTTGAAAGTTCCACCTGATCTCTTATCATTACGCTGTATCTCAAGTACTTAGATTCTTAGCCAAATTAGCTTCAGATCTTGCATTTTTTTTTAAAAAATGAAGTCTTTCAGGTGAGCTGAGCATCTGATGACTTCATAAACATCTCCATCTTAATTTTGGGTTGGTCGGTTGCAACAGTATATAAGTGATTTGCTGTCTACTGGGGTTTTCTCTCTTTTTTTTTTTATCGTAATGTATAGCTTTGAGATGTCCTTATTATCTTCCATCTGTGCAACCAAGCTGATCTGACCCGACTTACTTCTGCAAACCAGCCAAATTTGGCAGGTACTGACTTAGCTAGCTTTGCCCCCTTGCATATCACCTATTAAGAAGTTAAACTGAATACCCCACATTTAAAAAGCTCGTGCATGGTGGATTTGGGCTGGTGCTTCTTGGTGCTTGCTTTTAAGCAGTTTCTGGCGCACACTTGACCACAATGTTCAAATTCAAAACTGCTTCCAAGGCAAACGCAGAAATCTTTAGCATAGAATACTATTATCAGGTCTATGGCAGTGTTTCACGATCTCAACTTTAAGGTGGGTGGACTTCCAAGTTCCAGAATTTCCCAGCCAGCATACTGAAAAACCTGGGGATTTTTTGAATTGTAGTTGCTTAAATTGAGAATACTGGCTTGGAGAAACACCAGAGGGCAGCAAAGAAGGTTTTTCAAGGTCTCTCTGCTGTCATCCACTGGTCCACCTTGGTTTGGCAACATGGATCTGGTAGCTCACCACAAACCTACTAAATAATACTTTGCCCAAGAGTCCATTTGTATCGGCTTCTAGCCTTTCTTTATGATGCAAATACTACAAACTGGGAAACATTTTACCAAGATGGACAATATCAACTTTGAATAAGACGTTTACATAACTCCTTTACCTCTACACTTTCAAAACTGGCAAATATAGAGCGAGAAAGAAAGAGAAATAAACCAGCAGATGCAATTTACATTGTAATGGCAGACATGGCAGAGATTGAGTTATTTTTATGGTTGCAGAATTGAGGTTTTTTCTTCAGCTAAGTTTGGATCAGGATTTCTGCTTTTATACAAAGAGCAATTGATGTATATCTCATTAACATCGTAGAGGAACGGAACTTTTTAAAATTGTTCTAGACCAATCCAAGACACTGCTTCCATGCATCTCTCAACTTACCTGATAGATCTATTGTGGATAAAGATAGTAGTTTTAGAAATAATAATACAGTAATAACAATAACAATATAGCAGTTCTTAAACTGCTGTAAGTAATGCATGGATGGAGCAGTGGAAGACGCAATGGTAAACAGTTTACTGCTTTCCTTTAGCAATGGAATGGGGTATGTTCTAAATTATTGTCCTTATTATAAACTAATTTATGAAAACAAATCCAGACTGAATCTCTTAAATCCAGTAACACATTTCAGTCTCTCATTTTTTGTTCCTTCTAGAGGCCTAACATTCATCTTCTTTGCTATTTAATTGTCCCCATAAACAGCACAGTATGCTGATTTTTTTTCTTTTATTTTAATTGACCATGTCTCAAAAACCTTTTTTTTTCAAAGCATACCCAGATAATCCCTTGAGAGTTGATGCTTTGGCTCATTCCTCACTTGAAAGAAGTTCTTCCAATTTTTAATGTGTTAATTCTTGGGGATGTAGGTGTTGTTTTGTGGGGGGGGGGGGATGAAAGAGGAGAGAGATTTATTTAAACAATGAGAACAATCTTACCGTGTGTCCGATTGAAAGACAAAGAAGAAAGAAATAAAGAAAGGCTGTGCTCAGTATATTTTGAGTACCACAATCTGTATTTTTGCAAGCTTCTATTTTCCAGATGAGTTTAGAAACCTGTGATGACGTGAAATTAAGTACTGTACTGTTTGCTGTAAATGATATTAAAAGTACTATTTTCATTTGTTGGTGGTGTCCTTCGGTGAATCTTGTATTGCTGACGTTCCTTAACAGCTCTTTCAGCTTGGTCTCCTCTTGGTATCTTAGAAGACAATGATTGTCATTCAGAACTAATGTAGGAAAGAATCATGCAAAGGTCAGAAGGAGGAGCAATTTACAGAGTAGAACCGTAGTCCTGTCATGGGAAGCCTAATCTAACTCCATTCCCTAAAATGACAGTGTTGATAATGACACAGGATGAATAGAATAGAATAGAATAGAACAGAATAGAATAGAATAGAATAGAATTACAGAGTTGGAAGGCACCTTGGAGGTCTTCTAGTTCAACCCCCTGTTCAGGCAGGAAACCCTACACGACTTCAGACAAATGGTTATCCAACATCTTCTTAAAAACTCCCACAGTGTTGGACCATTCACAATGTCTGGAGGCCAGTTGTTCCACTGATGAATTGTTCTGTCAAGAAATTTCTCCTTAGTTCTAAGTTGTTTCTCTCCTTGATTAGTTTCCATCCATTGCTTCTTGTCCTGCCCTCAGGTGCTTTGGAGAATAGCTTGATTCCATCTTCTTTGTGGCAGCCCCTGAGATATTGGAGCACTGCTATCATGTCTCCCCATGTCCTTCTTTTCATTAAACTAGACATACCCAGTTCCTGCAAGCGTTCTTCATATGTTTTAGTCTCCAGTCCCCTAATCTTCTTTGTTGCTGTTCTCTGCACTCTTTGTAGAGTCTCACCATCTTTTTTATATCGTGGTGACCAAAACTGAATGCCGCATTCCAAGTGTGGCCTTACCAAGAAGAAAGAAGATGAAGACAAAGAAGAAGAAGAAGAAGAAGAAGAAGAAGAAGAAGAAGAAGAAGAAGAAGAAGAAGAAGAAGAAGAAGAAGAAGAAGAAGAAGTAGTAGTAGAAGAGGAGGAGGAGGAGGAGGAGGAGGAGGAGGAGGAAGAGGAAGAGGAGGAGGGGGAGGAAGAAGAGGAAGAAGAAGAAGAAGAAGAAGAAGAAGAAGAAGAAGAAGAAGAAGAAGAAAGGAGGAGAAATGAAGATAGATCATAGATGGATGGATGAGGGAGAGAATAGAAACAGACAGACAAGAGAGAGGAAGGGAGATAGAAATGGATAGGATGTGTATAGGGGAAAACACAACTCCTATTAGGTTTTTTTTTTTTTTTTTTTTTTTTTTGGGTTTTCCCTCTTATCTCAGTTGCTCAGTTTCCCGAGGAGGAAAAAGTTGAGAAAACACATCTTTGGGTTCCTAAGCAATTCTGCAGTATCTTTCAACCTCCTTCTCTGCCCCACCCTCCAAAAGTCACCTAAGGTCCTTTTCAGACCTAATGGTAATCCAGCTAATAAGCCCCAGCAGCAAAAGCAGAGGAGGGAAGAAGGACTCTCCAGGACAGACCCCCATAAAATGGGGAGATAAAGCTGAGCCATGGTTTTCCCAATTGCAATGTATGGCTATGAAAGTTGGGCCATAAGAAAGGCTGAGCACCAAAGAATTGAAGTCTTTGAACTCTGGTGCTGGAGAAGACTCCTGCGAGTCCCTTGGACTGCAAGGCGATCAAACTGGGGAGTCCTAGAGGAGATCAACCCTGACTTCTCTTTAGAAGGTCAGATCCTGAAGAGCAAACTCAAATACTTTGGCCACCTAATGATAAGGAAGGACTCCCTGGAGAAGAGCCTCATGCTGGGAAAGACTCGGGGCAAAAGAAGAAGGGGACGACAGAGAATGCGGTGGCTGGATGGAGTCACTGAAGGAGTAGGTGTGAGCTTAAATGGACTCCAGAGGATAGTAGAGGACAGGAAGGCCTGGAAGAATGTTGTCCATAGGGCCACGATGGGTTGGACACGACTTCACAACTAACAACAACAAAGCTGAGCCCATTGCGAGAGAGGGATCTCCACATTGCTTTCCACAGTCCAGAACCAGCACCTTCTCCCCTGTCTTCCCTAATTAAGTCATGGCAACACTGCCAAGGGTTGCCAGCTTCATTTGGCCCATGCGGGGCTTCTGCGTTCCAAGCCTTAATCAGCTTTCTTTGTTCCCTGAAATGCCAGCCTTGCTCGGTTCCACATGAGAGAAGCAAAAGTGCTGGCGCTCACTCTTCATTATGTCAGCGCACAAAAGGTTTCTGTCTGTCTCTCTGATGCTCCTTCACAAAGCGGCGAACCTTGGTGACCCGCCAGGAGAAGACGGGGGCCAAGAATGCACCTCTTTTTGATTGAAACCAGAGTCGTACAGAAGTAAACATTTGGAATTCTCTTCTAAATCTGTGACCAGAGAAGAGGGGTGGATGTTCTGACCTAGGCTTCCCCAGCAGCACGAAGCCAAGTCCTTGTCCCGATTAACCCCCTTTATTTAATTTACAGTGCATTGGTCTCCAGCAAAGTCTTTCCTCTCCCAGTCTTTCAAGATAGTTCACAATTACCGACCTTTATCAGGCTTGGAGAGTAGCCAGGCCAATATCTTTCAGATGCCGCAATGCTTGGCAAGAATACAGAAATGAACTAATTGTCTCCTGCAAACTCCACTCCCCTTTTGCTCCTCTTTTCTTCCATCTGGGAGGGGCCATTCACAGTCCACCTGTGGCCTTACTCCCAAGTCGACCCCTGTTCTTTAGCTGTTCCCTTCTTCTGGCAACTCTGTGCATGTGCACACTGGCAACAGGTTCCAGCTGTTCGTCTGCTTCACTGATGTCTGATTCCGAAGGAAGTTGATAACTGGCATCCGGCTCTGGCCCCCTCTCTGCCTCTTGACACAGAGCCCTCATCAGAGCCTTCCCCAGACTCCAGGACTGGCCCATGTTCCTCCCCAACCTCCTCACTGTCCAAATCTGCTGCGAGCTCCACTGGCCGCTGGCGGGCCACAACAATGGGAGTAAGATATTCTCCAAGCAAAGGAAGAAAAAGAAATCTTGATTTCTCAGCAGCGAAATCCCCTCTTTGGGAGTCACAGCAGAGCCATAACTAGAAGTAATCCTTGACTTGCGGCCACAATTGAGCCTCACATTTCCGTTGCTAAGTGAGACACTTGAGTTTTTGCCCCATCTTGCAACCTTTCTTGCCATAGTTGTTAAGTGAATGACTGCACTTGCTCAGTTAGTAACCCAGTTGTTAAGTCAACCTGGCTTCCCATTAACTTTGCTTTTCAGAAGGTTGCAAAATTGATCACATCATCCCGGGACACTGCAAGCATCATAAATATGAACCAGTTGCAAGTGTCCAAATATTGTCACATGACCCTTGGGATGCTGCAATGGTTGTAAGTGCGAAAAATGTGCTAAATCCTTGTTTTTAGTGCCAATGTATCTTTGAATGGTCACAAAATGAAGTTTAGTACAACTTCCACAACTTGTGAATGTATTTTCTCCTCATGGTAGTTCCTTCTTCATTTCTTCCTTTGTGGACGAGAGGAAGTGGGAAAAACCAGAGAGAGGATCTCAACGTGAAAGACAAGCAAGGGGCTTCTAGGTGGGTGGTGAGGAAGTAAAACTAAAAGTCAAAATTGGTGCATAAACATGTGGTCAAGGATAGTCTGATAAACCCACCTGTGAGCAATGCTGAAGACAGGATATTTATACCCACTCCTTGGCTCACTGAGTAGCACTGCAAGGATCCACAATCCAAGATAATTCAGTCAAAACAATCTTCTCTTTTGAGAGAGAAAAAGAAATTCTATTTCATTCCAAATGATATGGGAAATGCAATAGCAATGGAACATATGATATTAATTCCTACATCCATTATTCACCAGTGTTGTTATTTGAGTGCCTGCAACAGGTGGGACCATTGAGGCACAATGTCTACTCGCTTCCAACTCACTAATATTAAACCAAGCTATTGCTAGGACTGACCGTGATTTCACTTGTGCAAATAAGTCAAGGATCTTCTCCTCTTTCTTTCCCTCCTTCTCTTTCTCCTTCCTCTCTGTCTCCATCTTCATTTCTTCTTCTTCTTCTCCATCTTCATTCTTCTTCTTCTTCTTCTCATTCTTCTTCTCATTCTTGTTCTTCCTCTTCCCCTCCTCCTTCCCCTTCTCTGTCTCCATCCTCCTTCTCCTTTTCTGTCTCCTTCTCTTCTGTCTCCATCTTCCTCCTCCTCCTCCTCCTCCTCCTCCTTCTCCTCCTCCTCTTGGTTTTACCTTTCATCCTCATTCCTATCAATAACAATGTCAGTGGAGTGATTAGAGTGGATAAATTTGCAAGTACAGCCTTCGCTTCCCCTCTCCAAGTTGTACAATTTGTATATAGAAAAAATAATTGCCTTCAGGGAAGACAGGCAACTAGGAAAGAAACCACATCGATCTGACGGAAGAGAGGCTCTTCTATTGAATAGATCACCCATCCAGTTAGTCCATCCCACCCTGTAGCGTGCGCCCAAGCAACTGCATTAAAACTGAGACCATGTGCCTGCCGCTTCCACTTATCCACACACATCAACAGACCCTGAGAATTCGGAAGTAGCTCTCATCCTGATATTCTTCCTTAATGCACCAAACATGCTTCTGAATCTAATTAAGCTTGAAGTTATCATTGTTCCTATCACATTAAGCTCCCACTTGGCTCTTGACAGCATGGTGCGCCGAGTCAACAGCAAATCTTTTAAAGAGAAGCAACAGATTTCGGTTCAATTAAAAATTCATTAAAATGCAAATTAGCCTGCAAACGCCCCTCTTCTTCGGATACTTTACTCAGTGTGGCATTTTTAATCACAGATGGATGTAAGTGGCAGACTTCACCAATGGGGGATGTCTCTTAAGGTTTCTGCAGGCACATACAACATATTAAATGTATATTGTACATTAAATTGAGGGTCAGTCTACATCCCACCCTCTCTCCACCCCGTGCATCATTTCCATTTAATCTCAGTAAGACAGATTTTAAAGTTAATTGCAACGAGACATGCCAATTGTTTATCATCTCACTGCAGAACTTTTTAACTTCTTTTTAGCAAATGTTCTATATTACTGGCATGTGAGCAGATCAGGAATGGATCCACCTCTCAAAATATTTCAGTTTTCTCACCCTGACAGCACGTGAGATGGGAAGCAACTGGATCTTTTGAGCCACGTCCCATTTTTCTGCAATTGTTTTATAATGGCTCTTTGGGGGTTAGTCAGGATGGGTAAAAGATAGAGGAGTCCCTGTGGATTTTACTTTTATAGTTGTTGCCAGCTATAGGAAGTGGTGCTCGTCTCTGTTTCCAGGCCATTGAGCCAACACAGATATTCCCATGGTCATGGGTCAGCATGATGTCACGAAGTGCTGTTACCTTCCCACCAGTGGTACCTATTTATCTACAAGCATTTGCATGATTTCAAATTGCTAGGTTGGCAGGAGCTGGAGGTGGGAGCTCACCCCATTGTGTGGTGCTCGGGTTTCAAACCCCGGCTGCTGGTTTTCTAACTTGCAAGCGCAACATCTTAGCCACTGAGTCACTGCACTCCCCCTTTGCTCTCTGGGGGTGATGAAAAAAATCAAGATAACAACCGCAATGCACAAATAAGCAAGAATTTTAATTGCACCATTGAAGCCACCATCTTACTTTTTTGATACAAAGAATATATACTGATTGATTGATGAAGTGCCATCAAGTTATTTTTGACTCCTATTGAGCAGATATATTTTCTCCATGTAGTCCTTGACTTATTAGTACAATTGAGCCCCAAATTTCCCATGCTGAGTGAGACATTTGTTAAGTGAGTTTTGACCCATCTGAACCTTGATCATACATACATACATACATACATACATACATACATACATACATACATACATACATACATACGAAATACCACCCACACATCATCACCAAATCTCCAGAATCGTAAAGCCTACACATTTGATATTTGGCATGTACGTTCCTCTTGGCTTCTAGGTGCTCACTAAGAAAGGAGTTTTTGAAATGACCATCAGATCACTAGTATTTCTTATATTATTATTATTAACATGCTCTGATGCTAAAGAGTTAGACATTCTACTCCCCCTACCCACCTAAAAGAGTCTCTGTTCCAACTGCCACATGGGCATGGGCAGTGTGTGACTCATCCGGCCTGCGGGCTGGCAGTTTAAACATTCTACTCTCCCTCCCCACCTGAGAAATGCTCTGATGCTAAGGAGTTAGACTGAGGAAGAGAAGGGGATAAGATAGGAGATGCCTCTGTGGGGCAAGCCTGAGGGAGAGAAGGGGATAGGAGAGGATCAATGGGGCCAGCCTGAGATACATACATACAAAAATACATACATACATACATACATACATACATACATACATACATACATACATACATATTCAAGATACTTTATTCTTAAGCAGGTCAACTCGTGCTGCTTAACATGCAGAGATTGTTCTCCCTTTGATTTCCTGGCACTGAATCCCCTGAACATTATTTTACAAACAAATGAAGTAAATTAGTTTTAACATTGTTTTAGTTCATCGTCAATAAGCCCTAAAGAAACGTTTGACTGAGAAGCAATGAATGAAACTTCAGAATAAACAAACACAATTGCCTTCGCTTTTAAAGACCCTGTACAAAATTTGCTCTCTCTCTCTCTCTCTCTCTCTCTCTCTCTCTCTCTCTCTCTCTCTCTCTCTCTCTCTCTCCCTCCCTCCCTCCCTCCCTCCCTCCCTCCCTCCCTCCCTCCCTCCCCCCCTCTCTCTTTTGGCTTGGCTTGGCCCTGCCTGCTGTGAATTTCCCCATATTCACACTTTTCTAATAACGGAACGCTATTCCCTTTCGACATGGCAGAATATTATCAATCAATTACCATGTTGTGTTCATCTCTCCTCCCCCCACACCTTCGCTGTTGTGCATTCTCTGTTCAGTCAAACTAACAGACGTTACAAAACAGTGTAATGAAAAAGCCATAAAGCCACACCAGAATGCTATGAAACATTTCCCTAGGCGAATAATGTAATCTTCTGGAGGCCCAAACAACAACAAAAAAGGTGCTTAATGCACACTTTGTGTGTCTACATCTTTGGAAATGGCAAATACGCTGGCAGGAGTCTGTTTTCAGATTTCTGCAAAATACTGAGTTTATTCTCTCTAATTCTTCAGCTGAGTATGATTTGGGGGGGGAGGGGGATTTGAAATATGTTCTCATGCACCTCATGGATGTATTCTGACTTGCTGCTCTAGGGCAGTAATGAGATCATCTCCTCCTCCTCTTCTCCTTCTTCTTCTTCTTCTCCTTCTTCTGTCTACAGCAGTGGTGGGTTTCAAAAAAATTTGGAACCTCTTCTGTAGGTGTGGCCTGCTTTCTGGGTCCACTGGTGGAACCTCTTCTAACCGGTTCAGTAGATTTGACGAACCGGTTCTACCGAATAGATGCGAACTGGTAGAAACCTACCTCTGGTCTACAGTATTCGCAGGAGTCCTCTCCTCCTCCTCCTCCTCCTCCTCCTCCTCCTCCTCCTCCTCCTCCTCCTCCTCCTCCTCCTCCTCCTCCTCCTCTTCTTCTTCTTCTTCTCCTTCTCCTTCTTCCACCTCCTCATCTTCTCTTCCTCCTCCTCCCTCCTCTTCCCTCCACTTCCACCTCTTTCTTTCTTCCTTCCTTCCTTCCTTCCTTCCTTCCTTCCTTCCTTCCTTCCTTCCTTCCTTCCTTCCTTCCTTCCTTCCTTCTCAAATGTTAAATGGCCAGAACAAAGCTTCCTTCTTGGCTTTGTCTTTGGCTGATAATGTCATTATTGGTACATGTTTCTGGTAGGTAGCCGATACTCCAACAGATGGGTCTGGTTCTGGGTCTCTCCACCTTCACACAGCGTGTTGTGATCCACTAAGAGTCTCCACTTGAGCATATTGGTTTTACATTTAGGCCCTCCAACGCTCAACCTACTCTGTGTCCTTCAAGTAGCCGTATCCTCCTTTAAGGTTATTCCTTGCTCGATGGTTTCGTTCCTCCACCTTCTAATTCAATTTTGTTCTTGTGTACCCTCCACAATGTTTGTTCTTGTCATGAAGCTGTTCCTAGATCTGAGTTGGTGGGCTTGGGGCCCATGTCCACTCAGAGATGTCCTCATTCTCTGGCTTAGTTCTCTCAGCATGCATTGCCACTTCTCTGCTGATCTTAAGTGGGGCAATTCCAGGGAGAGGATGTATTTTTTCAATTGGTGTAGGTTTGAGAGCATTGGCAGCAGTATCAACTTGTTTCCCCAATTCCTCCCATTAGGGAATTTATCAATTACTTATCAATTACATCATTTCTTTTAAGGTATCTATGGAAATTCTTAATCATCCAGGCATGATTGTCCCGAAGGTGCTTTTTCAAAAGACAGCTGGACTTCCCTTTGTTTTTTTTTTCCTTGAAGATGTTTCGCTTCTCATCCAAGACGCATCCTCGGTTCCCCAGCATTCAGTCAGAACTGAGAATGCTTCTTGGATGAGAAGTGAAACGTCTTCAAGAAGAAAACGAAGAACGTCCAGCTGTCTTTTGAAAAAGTTCTCTTAAGGACCAATTCTTTGGGGAGGAAACTTTGGAGAGCTGCACTAGGAGGCACACCCAGAAGTGGTTTTAAAAGTCACAATGGCAACCACAACTACAAAGTTGAAACGCCGCCCCCATTTTCACATGCAACATGACATCCACTTGGCCATGGTAAGGGATCTGGAGCAGTGATGGGATCCTACCATTTAACAACCGGTTCGGTGATTGCTCACATGCGCAATTTTGAGAAAACGTACCATATTTTTTGGAGCATAAGACGCACCAAGATTTTGAAGAGGTAAATTTTTTAAAAAGGTTTTTGCTCTCTGCAGACCTCCAAAAAATGGCCTGTTTTTTTACCACAAAAGGGTCAAAAGCCTTTAGGAAGCTTGTAGAGTGCTCCTTCGGGCTGGGGGGGGGCATAAACGAGCAAAAAATGGCCCATATTTCGCTCATTTCTGCCCTCCCCAGCCCCCAGGACCACTCTGGAAGCCTCCCAAAGGCTATGCACAGCCATTTTTGCAAAGGGGGTGGGGTTTCAGGAGGCCAAAAATGCTGTATTCAGTGTATAAGATGCACCCAGATTTTCACCCTCTTTTTTGGGGGGGGGGAAAGGTGTGTCTTATACTCCAAAAATACGGTACCTTCCGCATTACTGCTGGGGAGGAAAACAGCTGAGGCGTAGCAATCCGCTCTGCCGTGTAACTCAGCTGACAGGATATAGGTCAGCAAAACGCAAGGGTGGGTGGGCAAGGCCGAGCTGATTGTTGGACTACTGGTTTGTCCGAACTGGTAGAATCCCACCCCTGGTCTGGAGGCTAAACCCTACGATGAACACAGGGGTGGTGGTTTCCGGCTTCTTCTACTACTGGTTCACTCAGGGATGCACTTTGCGTGCACTATGCACACATGCAGAGTAGGTTAAAAATGCTTCTGCACATGCGCAGAAGCAAAACACTAGAAGGCGGTGCCTACGGCGCCACTCAGAAACAGTTTGGGGGTGTGGCTGACTGAGTTACTACATACTCGGCTGAACTGGGCCGAACCAGTAGGAACCCACCTCTGAATGAACGGCTAAGGGAACTAGGTATATCAACGCTGACAAAGAGAAGGATTTGAGGTGATGTGATAGCAGTCTTCCAGTAGTTGTGGGGTTGGCATAGACGACAGGGGGGAGTCAATTTATTCTCCATAGTACTCGTGGGCAAGACAAAAAGTAATGGATGGAAGGTCATCAGAGAGAGATGCAAGCTGGAACTGAGGAAAAATTTCCTGTCAGTGAGAACAATGAATCAGTGGAACAGTTTCCCTCCAAAAGTTGTAGGTCCTCCATCACTGGTGGTTTTCAAGAAAAGATTGGGCAACCTTTTATCTGGGATGGTATAAGGCGGGGATGGAGAACCTATGGCACTTGGGGAACATGGAGCCATGTCGCCTGGCAGGCACGATGTCACTCGTTCCTTTTCTGGGTTTCTGGCACACATACGTACATGACAATCAACTCGCCTTTGTGCATACGGCCGTGCCAGAAACCGGAAGAGCTGCCTTCCATTTTCTGGCATGAGCCTGTGCGCCAGCCAACTTATCAGCCACGTGCGCATGTGAGGCAGTTACCTGAAGACTTGGTGGCTGGCCCTCATGCGCTCGCCAGAAACTGGAAGTTCATTTTCCAGCACCTGCATGCCCCCTGGGCATCTCCTCTTCTGGGTTGCGGCCAAGATGAGTGCGTACCCACGCTCCCTTTTCAGTACTCAGTCCCAAAAAGGTTCACCCTCACTGGCATAAGGTCTCTTGTTTGGTCAGGGGGCTAGAGTAGAAGACCTCCAAGGTTCCTTCCATCCCCACGATTCTATGACAGCCACTACCTTGACTTTTCGACCAGCTTCTGAGGATACGTTTTGCCCCATTCTTGAACTCGTTTTTTAAAAAAAACACCATTAGAACAGGATCAGAGAAGGGCAGGAAAGGATTGAACTGAGCATTGGGTTTTGTCTCAGACATCTGAAGGAGTCTAATAGCACCTTTTCCAACAAGCCACTCTGACTAAAAAGCATCCATTTTAATGAGTTGCAGCTCTTGCCTCAGATGCATAGAGTGGCACCACGATGGGTTTTTAACACATTAGAGTGGGTAAATGATAAGGCATTGGCAATCCGTCTCACTGGTAGCCTTCATCAGTGTAATTGCTTGACCATATTCTTTTCTCCCCCCCACACACCTCACCCCCAATTTAAACCCTCTGTCACTCCTGCAGTCTGCATCTGAGGAAGTGAGCTTTGGCTATTGCTAATCAGAAAAGGCACCACAAGATTCCATTTTATCAAGTTTGCGAGGAGAGCTTTGGAAAGCTCAGAATGTGTGCTTTGGAAAAAGAATGGAACGGACAAGAATAACAGAGTCAGAAGGGACCTTGTAGGTCATCCAGTCCAATCCTCCCACCCAAGCAGGAGACCCTACAACAGGGGTGTCAAACTCAATTTCATTGAGGGACGCACAAGGTTGTGTTTGACCTTGGGGGGGGGGGGCGTGACCAGCTCAACAACACTCCTGTTGGGCGTGGCTGTGGTGGCTCGAGCGCTCTGCCAATGAAAACAGGCTCCCAAGCTCCATTTCCGGCTGCAATTTCCTTCTGCAACCCTCTTCCAGTGAAAATGGAATTCAGGAGGGCTGCACGCGGCTGTTGCGAGCTCTGTTTTGGACTGCGACTGCTCCTGCAACCTGTGCAGCCCTGCTGAGCTCTGTTTTCACTGGCAGAGGCACCGTGGGCCGGTCTTCTGCTGTTTCCAGGGTGGCTCAATGGGCCAGATCTGACACCCCTGCCCTCCACCATTTCTGACAGATGGCAGTTCAGTCTCTTCTTGAAAGCTTCCAGTGATGAAGCTCCCACAACTTCTGAAGGCAAGCTCTTCCAGAACACTGAAGGAAGGCTGTATGGGATATTATGGCACTTTCCTAAGAACTGGAGAGGTCTCATCCAGATGGCCAAAGACCTTTTCTTCATCATCCCAGAATGTGGGAAAAGAATCTTAAGATACAAGAACAGGAAGGCAGATTCCAACTGAGGGTTATAACTACAGGCAGCCCTTGACTTATCCTGCAATTGAGCCCAACATTTCTGTTCTTAAGTGAGATGTTTGCTAAGTGAGTTTGGCCCCCTTTCACGACCTGGGTTGCCATGGTTGTTAAATGAATCATTGCATTGTTAAGTTATTAACAGGGTTGTTAAGCAAATCTGACTTTCCCATTGACTTGGCTTGTCAGAAAGTTGCAAAACGGGAATGGCATGAACCCGGCAAACTGCAACCATCATAAATACGAGTCAGTCTGAATTTTGATCACATATGACGATGTGGATGCTGCAATGGTCGTAAGTGTGAAAAACAGTCACAAGTGGCTTTTTTCAATGTCGTTGTAACTTTGAATGGATGCTAAATGACTTGTTGTATGTTGGGGACTACCTGGTTTTAGGAAAGTGGGCAGTGGTAGGATACGACCGGTAAGTCTGGGCGTACCGGTGCATGCTGGGAGCACCAGGTACCATTCCGGTACGGTGCTCTGGAGGACCCACCTGCCTGCCTGCTCTCCTTACCCCTATTTAAGCCGATCGGGGCATTTGCCCATGCGTACAGCACCTGCGCGATGCTCCGTCAAGCAGCTGGAGCATCGTGGGCAGTGGGTACATATGCCGCCGCTGCGCGTGTGCTGGGCACATGCACGTGGTGGGCGCCCAGCCTTGTTGCATTATACCAGTTGCACCGGGATCTGGAACCCACCACTGGAAGTGGGAGTACCTAGTCTATCAAAGAGGAAGACTAGGAGTGACATGATAGCAGTCTTCCAATATTTGAGGGGCTGGCCCAGAAAGGGAGTCAAGCTATTCTCCAAAGCACCTGAAGGCAGGACAAGAAGCAACAGGTGGAAGATTCTTAAAAAGAAAGATCCAACCAAGAACTAAGGAGAAATTTCCAGAGAGTGGGAAGAATTAATCAGTGGAATAACTTGCCTCCAGAAGTTATCAGTGCTCCATTACTGGAGGGTTTTAAGCAAAAGATTGAACAGCCATTTGTTCAGAATGGTATAAGATCTCCTGCCATGGGCAGGGGGTTGAACTAGAAGACCTCCAAGGGTTGCTGCCGGCATTACTGCAGTGCATGCATAATTTTGCACTCACACGCTCACTACATTCATGCACGCGCCTGAGGCACTCTCCACACATGTGCACAGTTGCACATTAAAAGGGCTGCGCATGCACAGAATATTAGGAAATGAAAAAAAAACATGCCACGCCGACCGGGGTACCAGTTCAGAGGCGTGGCAGGCCTGGGTCGCTGCCAGTTCCAGCACCCAGGCCAGCAAACCACTACCGGTTTGGCCGAATTGGTCTGAACCGGTAGAAACCCATCTCTGCTCCAAGGTCCCTTCCAACCAGTGGTGCAATTTAGCCGGTTCTATCCGGTTCAGGAGAACCGGTAGCAGTGGGAGCAGGAGGCTCCGCCCACCTTCCCGGATGTCATCATCCATTTTTGACACTCTGCGTATGAGTGAAAGGTCCTGCCCATGCACGGTGGCGGCATGTGTGCTCACATTTGCAAACTGGTAGCGAACATAAGTTGCTGCCAATCCTATTATTCTATGTCAGTTTTGCCGAACCTTTTTAGCACCAAGTGCTAAAACGGGAGTGTGTGCATATGTCCGTGTGGGGGAACGCTGGAAACTGGAAGAGCAGCTCCCCAGAACGCACACACGGGAGTGCCAGAAGAGCAGTTCCTTAGCGAGCATGTGTGCGCCAGGAAGCTGAGCTTTTGATTTCCAGCATGAGCATGCGAGTCGGTCACATTGTCTTCTGGTTTCTGGCATGCATGCGCCCGCGAAGACCAGCAAGAGCAACGGGTGAGAGCTGGCGTGCCTGGAGAGATGGCTCTGCGTGCCACTTCCGGCACCCGTGCCATCATGGTTCTATGTTCTTTTCACTAACTTCTGGACAGTCTTTTATTAAGAAAGCTTTAACTTGGATTGCTGCATTCAGCAAACAAAACAAAACAAAACAAAACAAAAACAGCCAGTTTTGTGTCATGGTTAAAGCATCAGGCTAGAAACTGAGAGACCATGAGTTCTAGACCCATCTTAGATATGAAGCCAGCTGAGTGACCTTGGGCCAGCCACTCTCCCTCTGCCCCTAGGCAAGAGAAAAGACAGGACACGAACTTTCTCGGGATGGAGCGACCCAGATTGGGGGTCTGAGAGCCCCTTTTATTGAGATAGGACAAAGGCAGGAGGAGCAATAGCATGTGATTAAAAACAGCCTGTAAAAGTACAATTTCTAATCTACTGCTCAGAGAAGTTCTGTCTATATATGGTCAAATCCTGGACGTCATTGGTAGGGCACATCTCAGAATGTTATGTTATGCACTATCAGGATGTTATGGCGTTTTAGGAGTTTGTTTTCTCCTGTGTGGTTCAGCGTGGCTCTGCATGCCCTAGTATGAACTAGGCCATGGGGGACACACACCTACACAAGGAACTATATTACAACACAATGGCAAACCACTTTCAACAGCAACAACAAAAAACTTGCCAAGAAAACTGCAGGAAGTTACCCAGACAGTGGTCAGGAATCAACGTCGTCTGGAAGACACAATAAAGGAATTAATTCACAGCAGATTGGATTTACTGTCCTTGAGGGCACTTTTCTGACTCCAAGATTCTGTGGGTTGATACCTGTTTATGGCAAGTCTTAAATTCTCCTTTAGTTTCCTAAAAGATGTAATTGCTAAGTAACAAGATAATTATAACAAGTCAATACGCTTGCAATTAAGCTTCATTTGCCATACATTACGAACGTCTTCCTAACAATTAAGGACAGTAATGAATGCTCAGCAGCGACTGGATTTTCGCACAGAAATTATTATGAGAACTTTTTATACACAGCTTCCAAACATGAGCCTTCGCATCGACATTTATTCCAGAGGCCGTTACAGAATTTATTTTGCTGTCTGACATATTGACATCCTCACTTATAGAAGCAAACGGGGGCGGGGGGGGGGGAGAGAAGAAGAATTGCCTCTTTTGTACAAATGCCGTGCTGGTGACAACTACAGCAAAGCTGTCAAAATGTGTGCATTAGGTAATTGTGACATTTGTGCGATTATGTCATCACGCATGATTACAGCCCCAGATTGGCAGCGAAGATTTTTCTTTTAACCTCCAAAGAAGGAAGGGGGGGGGAGGAAAAACTCCCATTCTGAAGAGATTTATCAATGGTTAGGGAGCCTTCAGAATTAATGTGGCTTATGGAGTCGAGACCTTCCTGCAGGCATCCAGACATTTGCAAACCGTAATTCATCTCTCTTTTTAAAAATCATATTTGCATGATTTGGGCTTTGGAGAAAGGCTCCAACGATTTGGAAGGCCGTTAATTTTGTTTTATTAAATGTATGTCAGGGTTCCAAGTAACACACCCAATGAAATCAAAACTCCGAGGCAGGCATGTTCCTCAAAGCATAGCTTTATTAGGCATGTCATATTGGCACATTGGGACGTGGTGGCTCAGTGGCTAAGACATTAATCTTGTCAATCAGAAAGGTCGGAAGTTCAGCGGTTCGAACCCCTAGCGCTATATAATGGAGTGAGCTCTCATTACTTGTCCCAGCTTCTGCTCACCTAGCAATTCGAAAGCAGGCAAAAAATGCAAGTAGAAAAATAGGAACCACCTTTGGTGGGAAGGTAACAGTATTTCCTGCACCTTCGGCATTTAGTCATGCCAGCCACATGACCATGGAGATGTCTTTGGATAGCGCTGGCTCTTCGGCTTTGAAACAGAGATGAGCACCGCCTCCCGGAGTCAGGAATGACTAGTGAGAGGAATCTTTACCTTTATTGGCACATCTGGGGAAACCCAATACTAAATCCTCCCTTGGGTTTCCCCCTAGTTAAAAGTGGAATTTTCTTTTCCCTGCCCATGTAGTTTGACATGATCCAATCCAGGAGTGGGTTCCTGTACTGGTTGGTACCCGGTTCGCTTTGCCCATGCGTTGCTCATGCATGCTTAGTTGACTGAAAATTGTTCTGCGCAGGAACAGAAACATGCCGATAACAGCAGAAATGACAGGGAACCGGTTCAGGGGCATGGCCAGCCTGGGTTGCTGCCGGTTCTGTGACTCAGGCCAAATCACCAATACCGATTTGGCCAAACCGGGCCTAACTGGGAACAACCCACCTCTGGTCCAATCCATCCGCAGTCCAAGGGTCGCTTGATCCCAGATCCCACCTCCTTTCAACTGGTGGGAAATTCCTTGGTTCTCAGAAGAAAGAATTTTATTATGGCTACAATCCTCTAGCTATCTCTTCGTCCCGCTCCTGTTCCCACAACTCAACTCACTTCGCTGTGGCAGTCCTGAAAATGCCATGGGGAAAATGGTTCCATGGCGGGCAATGTATGTATTTATTTATATAATGGTTATGCCACCCATCTCCCCTGTAAGGCAACTCTGGGCAGCTTAACATCTACGGAGATTCTCAGTCATCCGGGGTGTAGTTGCATAACCTTGAATTGAACAGGGAAACAAAATTGTAACCAGTGCATCTGTCAAGTGATGGGGAAATCATGAGTTTCAGGCAGTTCAAATGAGTACAAAGATTTATTATAAACCTAAGCTGTCTTCAAGAAGCTGGCCAACTAACAGTCAAGGTAAATGAGCAGGGGATAAGAAAGAAATTCAAGGTGGCTGGACTTAGATCTATTGTGGGCATGAAGGGAGTCATGACTGATGATGCATTTGACCCCTCCTTTGGTCTCAGCCTGGTCATCTCCTACAGCACAACAGAGATATTATATGTGCAATTAATGCTTGCTCAGAAGCGAAGATCTGGTTACATTTAATTAATTCCTCACAGAAGAATGAGAAAATTGCTGTCTTCATTGTTAAAAGTAAGCTATTTTGTTTATTCAATTATTCAAGGTCAGGCAGCTTTTATCAGAGATGGCAAATCATCGTCATCATCAAAGTACTTTTCAGTCTTTTGGGGGCTCTAGGTAATTTTCAGCCTTCTCTTTCATTTTAAAATTAGTTTTCTCTCTATAAAGAAAAAGAAAGAAAGAAAAGAAATTAGTTCACGAACGACTTGCGCTCCGGGAATATGGCTGCCTCCTCCTGGATTTTTCCAGCGATTTGCCAATTGTTCGGCATACTTAAAAACTGAATCAGAACACTGAGCAACAATAATAAAAAGATTAAAAAGACACACAAAGTGAATTAAAGAAATAGATCAAAAACAGAAGAGCCACATTGAAGCACTTTAGAGCCTCATGTGAGAGAAAAGAAGCAAATTGTTTGCTGTGTGTGTGTGTGTGTGTGTGTGTGTGTGTGTGTGTGTGTGTGTGTGTGTGCCTAGAGAAATCAATCTGGTGCACATCTGATGCCCTCCAGGAGTATGGATTTCAGATCCCATAATCCTCAGCCAGCTATTGGTTCTGAGAGCTACCATGTTGGGGAAGCTAAACCTCTACATCAAATGGAAACAGAGCACTGGATCTTCAAACCAAGCTGAGTGCCATAAACAACCCATGATCCACTCAGCCACATAAATTGCAATATGTTCTGACCCAGGCTTCCTTAAAAAGCAAGAAGCAAAGTCTTGTTACCAACAAAATCCCTTTTATTTACCCGGCTATGAATTCCTTTCATTCGTGGTCAGCAAGGCTTTAGCAAACAGTCTTTCAGAGGAATATTTATCCACACGAACCTTATCTCATTTGAGGAGCTGTCAGATAACTAGTTTCCAAATGCAGGGCAAGGCAAAACATGGCACAGAGTCTCTTATAGTCACAAACATAACTTTCCACTCTTGAAGTGACCGAAGGAACGAATTGTTTCCTGCAAAAGCCCCCTCCCTGTTTGCTCCTATTTTGTTTCCTATGGGAGGGGCTAATCACCGTCCACCAGTGGCTTTACTCCCAAGTCGGTCCTGCTTTCTTACTTGTTCTTGTCTTCTGGCAGCTCTGCACATGCGCACACTGGGAACAGGCTCCAGCTGTTCCTCTGCCTCACTGCTGTCTACCTCCACCTCTGCCTCCAACACAGAGCCCTCGTCTGAGCTTTCCTCAGCCCCCAGGACTGGCCAATGTTCCTCCCCAACCTCCTCACTGTCCCACTCTGGCCGCTGGCGGGGCACAACACAATTTGAGCTACTGGCTTTTCCATGTAAGTTAAACCTAACTAGTAAACTAAACTAACCTAGTACAAACCCAGCCAGTTGAGTTGATTTATGACAGTGTGACTTATGCAACTTTCCCACAATGGGTAAACCAGGTGAATTGAGTCAAGCACCTTGAGTGAACCCATAGCCATGTGTGTATTTATGGGGACCTGTGAATGTCTGTAATTGTATATGTGGGAAATAGGTCAAGATCAATGTATCCTTCACATAGAAAATAGTAGGGTTGGAAGGGACCTTGGAGGTCTTCTAACCCAATCCCCTATTCAAGCAGGAGACCCTATACTATTCCACAAATGGCTTCTCTTCCTGAAAAACTCCATTGATGGAGCACCTACAACTTCTGAAGGCAAGCCGTACCAACCACAACTTCTGGAAGTAAGCTGTTCCACTGATTAATTGTTCTCACTGTCAGGAAATTTCTCCTTAGTTCTAGGTTGATTCTCTCCTTGATTAGTTTCTATCCATTGGAGAATGACCCCCTGTTCTATGTGACAGCCACTCAAATATTGGAAGACTGCTATCATGTCACTCCTAGTCCTTATCTTTATTAGACTAGACATAGTTCCTGAAATTGCTCGATGTATGGTTTAGCCTCTGGTCTCCTTATCTTTGCTGCTCTTCTCTGCACTCTTTCTAAGGCCTCAATATCTTTTTTGTACCGTGATGACCAAAACTGGACACAATATTCCAAGTGTGGCCTAACCAGTGCAGTATAAAGGGGTACTGTCACTTCACATGATCTTGATACTATTCCTCTATGCAATGGTGGGATTCAAATAATTTAACAACCAGTTCTCTGCCCTAATGACCAGCTGGGTAGGCGTGGCTTGGTGGTCATGTGACTGGGTGGGTGTGGCCAACTCAACATCACTCACATCAATGGGCACTTTGCCTTAGCTGTTACGATGCAATAAGGGTTAACCAGAGAGGCAGTTTCTGTAAGCAAGGCAATAAAGATTAGGCTAGAAACAACACCAGAATGTTTCCTCCCTGCCTTCCCTACAGGATTAGCCCTATAAAGTGGGGAAAAAAACAAAATGAGATTTCTTCCAACAACCGGTTTTCAAAACTGCTTGGAAAGTTAACAACCGGTTCTCCCGAATAGTTGCAAACTGGCTGAATCCTACCACTGCCTCTGTGGATGTAAATTAAGACTGCATCAATATATTCCAGGGGTTGGCCACCTGTGGCTCCGGAGCCACATGTGGCTCTTTCATTCCTTTACTGTAGTGCCTTGTTGCCGGTCAGCTCCACAATTGATATGGCTTTCAGTTAGGACAGGTAGAGGAAAAAGGACACCGTGCTAGGAGAAGACTCTATGGTGGGAGAACTGGACTTCCGATAGGCTCCAGAATTGAACAGGGGGCTTCCAGTTAGGAGCTTTGTGGCTATTTGAGTGTTTAAGGTTGCCGACCCCTGGTATATGCATACAGTAGCTACACTGTATGCTCTCCTATTCTACATAAAAGGTATCTTCCTGTGTGACACAAGTGGGCCAACTCAGGTACACCCTGTTTAGGTTTAAATTTTAAAAAAAATCTCTTCTTTTTAAACTATCAAAGTGAGATATATATTTTTTTAAATGGACAGAATTGGAGCATTGCTGTTTTGTTCCTGATAATAATTCCCTTCCTTGATCTCCATATTCTTGGGGGGAAGCAGAGATTAAAGAAGGCTTTTTAATACCCATCCCCTTTCTCATCCCCTTGGTGTCATTGGTGATATGTGCATGATATGCTCAAGACACCTTGATAAAATAAAAGCAGAATATAGAAAGGTAAAACACAGAATAAAATGAACATCCAGTAAGTAAAATGGAAATAGCTATGCATGAACTCTGGCCATTGTGGATTATGAATCATATTAGGGTTTAGCATGATGCGCGACCACAATCATAGTCCAGGTCACAAGAATATAGAGGGTGTCTACTTTGGATCACTCTGGTTTGCTAGATTTGCACTGTTTTTTTAAGGAGGGTGGTGGTAATCTCACAAACATGCATAATCTAGAACAGGAAAGATAATTTGGTCATATAATTGCATGTGTGGCTTCCACACACCAATATTTAGCATGCTAGATAGCCCATCTACTAGCATTCTCTCTATTCTCTGAAGCCTCCCTGACTGCCTAGACCAGGGGTCAGCAACCTAAAAAACACAAGGCCACAAAGGTCCTAACCGGAAACTCCCCATTCAATTCTGAAGCTGCCCGGAAGTCCGGTTTCCCCGCCATAGAATCTCCTCCTAGTGCAGCATCCTTTTTCCTCTACCTGTCCTAATCGAAAGCCCTATCAATTGTGTAGCCTCACTGGCGACAGGGAGCTGCAGCAGAGGGATGAAAGAGCCACATGTGGCTCCAGAGCCATGGATTGCTGACCCTTGGTCTAGACATAGCTTGCCTTCAGAAGTTGTGCTCCATCTTTGAAGGTTTTCAAAAAGAGACTGGATAGCCATTTGTCTGAAATGGTATAGGGTCTCCTGGACTGGAAGACCTCCAAAGTCCCTTCCAACTCTCTTATTCTATGCTCTAATCTCAACTGGAAATGTTCCGTGGGAGAAATTTCTCTTGAGGAAGAAACTGGGGAAGAGACTAAATTCTACTGGGATTCAAGAGAGGCATTAGAGGCTGCCAATTTCTGGAGAGAAGATGAAACTGGGAAAAGGAGGACTTTGAGCTCGGAAAGATATCTCCACATTCATTACGTGTAAAAGCAATCCTACTCTGCCCAGGAGAATTGCACCAACGTTCTCATCTCCTTTGAACGCATTTCCAAAGCCAATTCTCTTTCATCCTATGGAATGAGAACTGGTAGGGAAAGGCATGTTTCAATTATTAAAGGCACTATAATGAATTATTCTTTTAGTTTGCCCCTCAGTCTTTAATTAACAAGGCATTATATGGTCTGGATTTAAAGATGAGCATTATCTTTACATAGAAGCTACCATGCCTGATACTTGCCTATTTGCTCATGGTGCCTCAGATGTCCCGGAGCTGCCTGCCTTCCTTCCTTCCTTCCTTCCTTCCTTCCTTCCTTCCTTCCTTCCTTCCTTCCTTCCTACAGACCCCCCACATATAAATTATTTCTACCCTCAAAACAATGCTATAGGGCACTGCACACCAGAACAGTTTTTTCCCCAACGCCATCACTCTGTTAAATATCTAATTCCCACAACACTGTCAAACTTTTACTAAGACTGTATTATTATTATTATTATACAATTGTATCACAGCGGCCAGTTGTTTCGCCAGATTTGGCATTGGTTACTAGTCGGGCCTCACCCAGGGGCCTAGGGCGTTGTAACGTATTTTCGTAATATGCGTGCAGATCCAAGCAGTGCAGCTTTTTGCATTTAACTGATGGTGATTTTGTCAATTTTTAACTGTTTTAAATGTAATTCCAGTGCTTTTGGAATAGCACCCAGTGTGCCGATTACCACTGGAATTACCACTGCTGGTTTGTGTCATAATCATTGAATTTCAATTTTTAAGTCCTGGTATTTTGCAATTTTTTCACATTCCTTCTCGATGACCCTGCTATCACCTGGTATTGCGATGTCTATTATTGTAACCTTATTTTTCTCAACCAGTGTGATGTCTGGTGTATTATGCACCAGTATTTTGTCTGTTTGTATGCGAAAATCCCACAAGATCTTGACCATCTGATTTTCGGTGACTTTTTCAGGCTTATGTTCCCACCAGTTTGTTGCTGTTTTATTATAATTTTTGCACAAATTCCAATGGATCATTTGTGCTACTGAATTGTGCCGCAATTTATTATCAGTCTGCGCGATATTATTATTATTATTATTGTACAATTGTATCACAGCGGCCAGTTGTTTCGCCGGATTTGGCATTGGTTACTAGTCGGGCCCCACCCAGGGGCCTAGGACGTCGTAACGTATTTTCGTAATATGTGTGCAGATCCAAGCAGTGCGGCTTTTTGCATTTGACTGATGGTGATTTTGTCAATTTTTAACTGTTTTAAATGTAATTCCAGTGCTTTTGGAATAGCACCCAGTGTGCCAATTACCACTGGAATTACCACTGCTGGTTTGTGCCATAGTCGTTGAATTTCGATTTTTAAGTCCTGGTATCTTGCGATTTTTTCATGTTCCTTCTCGGCGACCCTGCTATCACCTGGTATTGCGATGTCTATGATTGTGACCTTATTATTATTGATTATTATTATTATTATTATTATCATCTTCCTTCCTAGTATCTATCTCTCCCCACTTATGACTATAACCAGTTGCTTGTATCTTTCAATTCATATTGTTTTTATTGTATATTGTATGATTTGATTGCTTATTAGTAACCTTGACTATCACTGAATGTTGTATCTTTTTATTCTTGTTGAATATATTTTATTCTCCTTATGTACACTGAGAGCCTATGCACCAAAGACATCTATGCATCTAAGAGCCAAGGTGGCGCAGTGGTTAAATGCAGCACTGCAGGCTACTGCTAGATCAGCAGGTCAGCGGTTCAAATCTCACCGGCTCAGGGTTGACTCAGCCTTCCATCCTTCCGAGGTGGGTAAAATGAGGACCCAGATTGTTGGGGGCAATATGCTGACTCTCTGTAAACCGCTTAGAGAGGCCTGAAAGGCCTATGAAGCGGTATATAAGTCTACTGCTATTGCTATATTGCTTATGTATCCAATGACACGGCCAATAAAGAATTCTATTCTATTCTATTCTATCCCATTCCATTCCATTCTGACATTCTGTTCTCTTCTATTCTATTCTATTCCATTTTTTCCTATTATATTCCCTATCCTATCCCATTCCATTCTGATATTCTATTCTCTTCTATTTTCTTCTGATTTTCAGCCTTGATTTTTGACCATTTTTTGCCCTCCGGAGGCTTCCTTGAAACCTCTGGAGGGCAAAAAACCACCCAACACCCAAACTGGAAGTTCAGGAAGAGACTTCCAAGTTGTGCGTCATGCTATTTTTTGCCCTTCAAAGGCTTCAAGGAAGCGTCGGGGGGGGGGGGGGCTGGGAGGCCATCTTGGTCTTCCGCAGGCTCCAGGAAAGCCATGCGTGCATGCACGGGGTAGTGT
This sequence comes from Thamnophis sirtalis, assembly GCF_051295495.1. Taxonomy (NCBI): domain Eukaryota; kingdom Metazoa; phylum Chordata; class Lepidosauria; order Squamata; family Natricidae; genus Thamnophis; species Thamnophis sirtalis. The sequence continues at coordinate 16,641,565 of NW_028261382.1, read as the reverse complement.
GTGTGTTGGGGGGGGTGTCACGCTAGCATGCATAGGAGGCACGGTGTGTGAGAGACATTAAATGATGGGGTGGGCACGTGAGAGGGCATGATAGCATGCGTATGCGTGCTTTTGGCACCCAAGTCAAAAAAGGTTCGCCATCACTGCCCTATCCTATCCTATCCCAATCCATTCTGATATTCTATTCTATTCTATCCTATCCTATCCTATCCTATCTACCTACCTTGCCCTCTGGAACAATCTCCCCATTGAGATCCGGATCCTCACCACCCTTCCGGCTTTCCGCAAAGCCATTAAGACCTGGCTGTTCCGGCAGGCCTGGGGCTGCTGAATCTCTCAGCCCCACTTGAGGGTATGACTGTTGTTGTTTTTTAAATTGTGTTTGTCTTTTTTATCTTTATTTTGTACCCCTTCCCCTCTTCGATTGTTAGCTGCCCTGAGTCTCTCGGGAATAGGGCGGCATACAAACTGAATAAATCCAATCCAATCTATCCTATCCTATCCTATCCTATTCTATTCCTTCTCCTATTATATTCCCTATCCTATTCTATCCTATCCTATCCTATTGACGTCTGTCCTCTCAGGAACCAGATCAGTGGCAAGTCCCTTTTGGCTTCTTGGCTATAGAACTGCCTTGCCATTGTTTGAATGGTAGCTATGCAACAGAGCATAATAAAGAGGCAGGAGGTACTTTCTCTTTCCGTATTGATTAAATTCCTAAAGCAAAAAGCTATCGTATTGTTAAGAAAAAAATGTGCTCTCCTCAGAAAATGCTTAAGGACTCTTGCTCAGATCAAGATGTTCCTTAGCTATGTCTCCCAGACAAGTTTGATTCTGTAGAGATATTGCCAGTATTTGCAAACCCGCATTTCAATAGAGCCCCCTCCCTTTCCAGCTGCTATCGTTCTCCATAAAATTGCTGCTTTGCAATTTTAGACGCAGATGGGCATCACAGGGGGCTGTCCATGCTATGATTTTACAAATGCAAAAAGTAGGTGGGTTAATCCTGTCCCCTTCACATACCAAAAGAAGTCCTCCTTTAGTTGAATGTGTGTGTGTCTCTCTCTCTTTTTCCTATGGAGAATTGTCCACTGCTCCCTACCTGCTCCAAACGAATCATGAATGTTCCTCTAAAAGTCACTGCAGCTTTCAATCACTAGGAGGCAACTGAAGTTAGAACGTTGGGTTTTAATCTCTGTCCTTCTCAAAAGAATAAGAATAGGAACATTCTTTTTTGACCAAGTGTGATTGGACACACAATCAGAGGTCGTATTCAGCCGGTTCAGACCGGTTCACCCCAACCGGTAGTAGAAATCACTGATGGGCCTGTCCACCACCTCTATGCCATCCTATTTAGGCATTTTGAGGCCAGGTGCATGTGTGGAAGCCATGCCCATGAGCAAAGCACATGCACAGAAGGCCAGGTGTATGTGCAAAAGGGGCATGTACGCCCGCAAAGCGAGGGCACGCGGGGTGAACCAGTGGTAACAGAAGGTGAAACCCACTGCTGCACACAATGAATTTGTCTCCGGTGCACAAACCAATGGTGTGCATCCAAATAACAAAGTGATAGGTCATAGATCATAAATCATAAGATACAATCATAAATCATACAATACAAACAAGTGATAAGTCATAAGATACCAATAGGAGAAGGTAGCAGGAAAGATGAGAAGATGAGAAAGATTGGAAGGATGAGAAGATTGGAAGGATGAGAAAGATTGGAAGGATGAGAAGATTGGAAGGATGAGAAGATTTGGAAGGATGAGAAGATGAGAAAGATTGGAAGGATGAGAAGATGAGAAAGATTGGAAGGATGAGAAGATTGGAAGGATGAGAAGATTGGAAGGATGAGAAGATTTGGAAGGATGAGAAGATGAGAAAGATTGGAAGGATGAGAAGATTGGAAGGATGAGAAGATTGGAAGGATGAGAAGATGAGAAAGATTGGAAGGATGAGAAGATTGGAAGGATGAGAAGATTGGAAGGATGAGAAGATTTGGAAGGATGAGAAGATGAGAAAGATTGGAAGGATGAGAAGATTGGAAGGATGAGAAGATTGGAAGGATGAGAAGATGAGAAAGATTGGAAGGATGAGAAGATGAGAAAGATTGGAAGGATGAGAAGATTGGAAGGATGAGAAGATGAGAAAGATTGGAAGGATGAGAAGATTGGAAGAATGAGAAGATTGGAAGGATGAGAAGATGAGACAGATTAAAAGAAGAGAAGGATAATAGCAATAGAGCCCTACCACATGGGTTAATATCTTTAGTTATGATAGTGCTGTGGGAATTAGGTGTTTAGCAAGCTGATGGCATGGGGGAAATTGTCTTTGTGTCTAGTTGTCTTGCATGTGCCCTGTATTGGCATCCTGAGGGGAGAACTTGAAACAATTAATGTCCAGGATATGAGGGGTCTGTGGATATTTTCTCAGAGAAACAAGGCAGTTCTGCCTAACCAAGTCAACTTCTGTGACATCATTCATATTCTCTTCTCCTTCAGCCTTCTCCCTCATCCTTAATACTTTGAGGCAAAACATATCTATGAAGACCTGCCCAACAAAAGAAGCAAATAGGCGAGGTTTTCTGCATTTCCATTCCTCAATGGAATAGTACTTGCTACACATGTCAAAAGATAAGCTGTCACCCATGTATACATGTCTATGGAGATTCTCAGTTATCCAAGTCGTGGTTGTCCCCAAAGGTGCTTTTTTCAAATGGTGACTAGACTTTTTCCTTGAGGATGTTTCGCATCTCATCCAAGAAGCTTCTTCTGTTCTGCAGTTCAGAATGGAAGGAGCTTCTTGGATGAGAAGCGAAAGGTCTTCAAGGAAAAACAAACTCCAGTTTGCTTTTTGTAAAAGCACCTTTAGGACAGCTATCAATGCATGAGGACTCATCTTTGATGCGTAATTAGTATTTTGATCGAACTATGTCAAATTCTTCAATGCTGGCAGGATCAGGAAACAAACAAACAAGCAAACAAACAAATCTGAATTTCTGGAATGAACAGCCTTACTAATAAGATAATTTCTTGGAACTTGGAAGTTTGCCAGAGCAATGCATGTCTATTTAGGTGGAATCCCTTGCATCTTTGTGACAATGCTATTCCTTCCCCTGGACTAAGGAATCTTTTCTGCAACACTCACTTCTCACTTCTGTAATCGTTTTAATCTCCTCCTCTACATTCCTATAGCCTGTTAGATAGTCTCTCACAGACTGAAGACAGGGAGAAAAGAGAAAGTGGAGAAAACAGGATCTTAACCAGGGATGGGCTTCAAAAATTTCCGCAATGGGTTCTCTGCCTGATTGCTGGGTGGGCGTGGTCATGGTGGGCATGGCCATCCAGCCAACTGCACCCGGGGGCGGCGGGACGTTTTCACCTTTCCCAGACTCCGGAGGCTTTCCTCGAGCCTCTGGGAGGGCGAAAACTTTCTCCCCTGGTCTCCAGCCTTCTGGAACTTCTGGAAGGCCTGTTTTCCCCACTCCCTGAGCCTCTACTGAGACCTGCACTCACCTTGCCTCCAAAATGGGCCATGTGGAGAGTCCTAGGAGGGGTGGGGTGGGAGGGGCAGGGCAGGGTGGGCAGGGCCAGCCAGAGGTGGCATTTGGAGGTTCTCCGAAGCAGCCATAATGTTAGCTATGGGTTCTCCTGAGGCTTTCAAGAACAGAAGAAGCCTGCTATGGGCGAACCCATAGCAGGCCACTCCTAATCTTAACCGAGAAGGTGCATAGTTAAGAAATGTGGAGGGTAGATACAAATGGAAGGCAATTCATGGTCCTTTGACTCCATGCAGTTGAATATTTGTAGCTCAGAGTTGCTGTTGGGTCTCTGCTGCCCTCTGAACTCGCTGCTTTCCTTGCAAACATTTTGTTACCAAATTAGGCAACTAGATGTACTTAACAGAGTAATAGAATAAGAGAGTTGGAAGGGACCTAGGAGATCTTCTAGTCCAACCCCCTGTATCAAGTAGGAGACAACATATCATTTCAGACAAGTGGCTGTCCAGTCTCTTCTTCTTCTGCATCGATCCTGAATATCAAATCCCCTCCTCTTTTCTGTAGGCAGCAGGGAAACTCTAACAAATATTAATTTTATCCAATAATAAGGGGAACAGGGAGGAGAAAGAGCTTCTGAAAGCAACCTCTAATTTAAGCCAATTTAATTCTGTGCCGGCACAGTTTTAGTGGCATTTGCTTAATGGTGTTTCCCCCATCACATTAGATACATGGTTTTAGAAAGACGAGTGGCTAATATAGAGGTCCTTATGCTTCACACACATACAAATGCATGCTTACATACACACACACACACACACACACACTTATGTCCCCACACTACGAAAAAGATGCTGAGACTCTAGAAAGAGCGCAAAGAAGAGCAGGCAGGATATTTCGGGAACTGGAGGCTAAAACATACGATGAACGGTTGCAGAAACTGGCGTGGCTAGTTAGGGAAGAGAAGGACCAGGGGAGACATGATAGCAGTCTTCCAATATTTGAGGGACTGCCCCAGAGAGGAGGAAGGGGGTCAAGATATTTTCCAAAGCACCTGAAGGCCAGACAAGGAACAATGGATGGAAACTGAACAAGGAGAGATTCAACCTAGAAATAACGAGGAACTTTCTGACAGTGGGAACAATCAACCCATGGAACAGAAGTTGCCTTCGGACGTTGTGGGAGCTTCATCGCTGCAGACTTTCAAGAAGAGACTGGACTGTCATTTGTCAGTAATGGTGTAGGGTCTCCTGCTTGAGCACAGGGTTGGACTAGATGACCTACAAGGTCCCTTCCAACTCTGTTATTCTATTCTATCCTATCCTATCCTAGTGTAATCTAAGCAGCAATCACATTGCTGTTCTTCGTTATTCTTCCCCACTCCCCGGCAATATTCACACGTAAAGGGTCAAAGTTTGGACCTGCAGACCCAGCTGGACAGTTCAGCTTTCCATCAGCTTTGTGCGTTTGACTGGTGTGTACCAACCTAAGTGAGAAACTGACCCTTTCCTTCCTTTCTCCATCTTTCTCCATCCACCCACCTACGAATCACCTTCCCCCTCCTCTTTATACACCCTCTATCTCGACAATTACTTCCCGAGAAAAGGAGAAATAACACCTTCCCCACTTTGCAGAGGACGAACGAATGTTTTTTATAGCAACGAGGGAGAAAAAATCTTCCCAAAGGCATTATATGTAAGGGAGATGCACAGACGCACACATAAAAAGACAAGTCTCAAAATGTTATTGAAGGGGGGTGAAAAGGAGGGGGAGGAAGGGATCTAGAATTAAGCAGCAACTGTTTTATCTGGGAAGGTTTCCCTTTCTTAAAAAAAACAACAAGAGTAATTCAGAGTTTTGTGTGGGCTTCTGGTATCTTGCCAGCAACGTACATTTAGCACACATTTTGTTTTTGGGTTTGTTTTTTTTCTGCCTCTCTTTTTTTTTCGATTTTGCCAATCATTAATCACACCGAGAGCTGCAGGGATTGTGATGTGGTCACTGCTGTTTTATATTCCCACATTCTCTGTGTGTGCCTTTGAGTTAATCTTGAGTGCTGGCAGTTACTCTACAGATCCCTATAGATTTCTTAGCAAAATTTTGGAAGTAGCCCATTTACAGATTAAGAGTTCGAAAGGAACTTGTAGGTCATCTAGTCCAACCCCCACCCACCCAAGAAGGAGACCCTACACCATTTCCAAGAGATGGCAATCCAGTCTCTTCTTGAAAGCCTCCAGGGATGAAGCTCCCACAACTTCTGAAGGAAACTTCTGTTCCATTGGGTGATTGTTTTCACTGTCAGAAAAATCCTCCTTATTTCTAGGTTGAATCTCTCCTTGGTCAGTTTCCATCCATTATTCCTTGTCTGGCCTTCAGGTGCTTTGGAAAATAGCTTGACCACCCCCCTCTGTGGCAGCCCCTCAAATATTGGAACACTGCTATCCTGTCTCCCCTGCTCCTTCTCTTCACTACACTAGCCATGCCCAGTTCCTGTAACCATTGTTCATATGTTTTAGCCTCCAGTCCCATAATCATCTTGGTTGCTCTTTTCTGAACTCTTTCTAGAGTCTCCACATCTTTTTGTAATAGTCTGATGACCAAAACTAGATGCAGTATTCTAGGTGTGGTCCCCAAAGGTGTTTTTTTTCCCCAAAAGGCAACTGGACTTCATTTTTCCTTCAAGACATTTCACTTCTCATCTAAGAACTGAACTGAGTCAGAATTGAAGAAGCTTCTTGGATAAGAAGCAAAACATCTTCAAGGAAAAACAAAGAAAGTCCAGTTTTCAAAAAGCACCTGTGGGACAACTATGACCTGGATGACTAAGAACCTCCACAGACATTTTTGGAAGCAATTTATCCTTGCCTTCTTGGTATGGGGAGAGGGGAACTGGCCAGGTATCTTTGTATAAAGCAGGATCAGAACTCATGATCTCTCAGTTTGTAGCCTGATGCTTTAACTGCTACACCAAACTGATTTGTTTGCTGAGTGCCACAATCCAAATTAAAATGGTCTTAATAGAGGACTGTGCAGCTTTCTATAGCAATAGCAGTTAGACTTATATACAGCTTTGCAGACCTCTCTAAGCAGTTTACAGAGTCAGCCTCTTGGCCCCAACAATCTGGATCCTCATTTTACCCACCTTGGAAGGATGGGAGGCTGAGTCAACCTTGTGCCAGTCAGGATCGAACTCCTGGTAGCTGGTAGAGTTAGCCTGCAATATTGTGCCTTAACCACTGCCCCACCACGGCTCAAACTTATAGGCAACACCAAAACAAGCAAAATGTGAAAATAAGTGATATGGAATCATATCGGTGGGCAATTTTGGCATTGTAGCTCCAACCGATGTGGTTGGAGAAGGATACTTTGAAGGTGTTTATTAAGGCCTCTTCTGTAAACACCAAAGGTCTGGATGTTGTTACTGCTGAAAGCTAAGAGGCTTTGGATGACTCTTGATGCTTGTTGAGGTTTGAAAAATAAACTGCTGTGATTGCTTTTTCTTGATCCTCAACTGTTCTAGATTTTTTTTTTTTAAAAAAAAGACTTGGTTTGGGCTGATGGAGGGGTCTTTTTCCCCCAATTTTTTTTTATTCTCTTACATACAATTTTAAGTATATGTTTACATAATTGTTATTCTTCTTTACATTTGTCATTCTTATACATTTGTTATTTCATTTAATAGGTTATAATATACAGTTTGGGTTGCTTTATTTACCATCCCTTCTACCTGTTGTAACACCACCTTATTTTCCCTTTCTTTTCTTCCTCCCCCCTCCTCTACTTTCTTCCTTCCTCCTCTCCTTCCCCTTCTTTCTTCCCTTACCTCTTCCCTACTTCTACTCTTCCTCTTTACCTTCCTACCTTCTCTCCTTCTCTTTCTCCCCATTCCACCCTCCTATCCTTACCTCTTCTTTCCCAGAAAGGGGTCTTAATGAGCAAACCACATTCATCCTCCAGTCGTGGGATTCAATTTTTTTTATTACTGGTTCTGTGGGCGTGGTTTGGTGGGCATGGCAGGCTTGGTGGGTGTGGCAGGGGAAGGATACTGTAAAATCTCCATTCCCTCCCAATCAGCTGGGACTCAGGAGACAGAGAATAGATGGAGGCAGGGCCAGCCAGAGGTGGTATTTACCAGTTCTCTGAACTACTCAAAATTTCTGCTACTGGTTCTCCAGTACTGGTCAGAACCTGCCTAATACCACCTCTCTATGGTCAAGAGTTTTCCACATTCAGTGAGATTCTCACGAATTGTTCATTCTCCTTTCAATTGGGCATTTTCAGGATATCGGATACATCATCTTCTTCCTTCTGGCTTTCTGTTATAGAGCCGAGGTGGCGCAGTGGTTAAATGCAGCACTGCAGGCTACTTCAGCTGACTGCAGTTCTGCAGTTCGGCTGTTCAAATCTCACTGGCTCAGGGTTGACTCAGCCTTCCATCCTTCTGAGGTGGGTAAAATGAGGACCCGGATTGTTGTTGGGGGCAATATGCTGACTCTGTAAACCGCTTAGAGAGGGCTGAAAGCCCTATGAAGCGGTATATAAGTCTAACTGCTATTGCTATTGCTATTGATGCTCTCTCTCTCTCTCTCTGTTTCCTAACACTGAAAATCCGAAAGCGGAGAACAGAGCTCTCCCAGTAAAAGAACAAAAGCATAACAAAATGTGCATTTTTCTATAGCACCTATCATCTCTTTTTTTTTTAAATAAAAAAAGAAAAGTGAGATTATCTCTGCATACGTTCACCTTTCCTTTGTAGCTCGGAGACCTCAAACCTCCGTGTTTTAAAAAATGTGCTCATTTGCCCTTTTCCATCTTTTAAAGGTTAAAACGTGCGCGAAATAGCACCAATAAATTTTTTTTAAAAAAAAGATCAGAGCAAATTTTTTAAAAGCTACACAGAAATTCTCTTAAAAGGCCATCGGGTATACCGAGAGTCCATTCCAGCGGCAGACAAAGAGGGTAGAGATGTGATGGCAAAATAAGTCAACCACAAGATTCTGCAGGATTTAATCCCTTACTAATAACAAGGGGTGAAGGGACACGGTGGCTCAGTGGCTAAGAGCCTGAGCTTGTTGATCAGAAAGGTCAGCAGTTCAGCAGTTCGAATCCCTAGTGCCATATGTGTCAGGCCTGCATTTATATTCCTTTTAGAATTTTGGCCTGCCACACTTTCTCTTATTTCATTATGCTGCTTCTTTAGTATAGTTGATGGGAGTGGGGAATAGACAGGAGTGAGATTGTGGAATGTATTTTTTTTCATTCTTTACTAGAAGCCAAGGTCATCCTTTGTCTCCGCACCAGTACACCTGACCAGAAGAAGCTGGGTGTGGATGCCAGCAATGTGGAAGAAGAAGATTGGACCATGTGGGTGTGGGGACAAGATCATGAACTTTTAACTGGTGGAATTCTGATGTCATTTCCAGTATTGGGATTAACACAGATGTGCCTAAGATGTCTGCTTTATTAAATTGGAACTTTAAGGATAGTTTTGCCTTGGTCTCTGATTTAATTCTACATGATACTTGGAACGCTGACAACATGATGGAGTGAGCTCTTGTTACTTGTCCCAGCATCTGCCAACCTAGCAGTTTGAAAGCATGTAAAAATGCAAGTAGGAAAAATAGGAACCATCTTTGTGGGAAGGTAACAGCAATCCTTGTATCTTCAGCATGGAGTCATGCCAGCCACATGACCATGGAGACGTCTTCAGAAAGCATTGGCTTTTTGGCTTTGAAATGGAGATGAACACCGCCCTCTAGAGCCGGGAACAACTAGCACACATGTGCAGGAGAACCTTTACCTTTCCTTAATAACAAGGGGAGAAACAAGGCATTTCTCTCCATAGCTGAAGGTCCAAAGGATCCATAAATTAATTTACCGGATAGACAAAGAATAGGCCAATCCCCCCCACCCCCAATTTTCAACTCACATAAGGATTTAATTGTGTTGATGGTTCTCTCTTCCCTTCCACACCTGTAGAATGATTGTTCCCTTCAAATATTGCCCTGTTAGAATTTCATCCTTTTTATCAGCAATTCATTTCTTTCCTTAACTGTTCCTCCCCTCCTACTGTTTATGATAATTGAATAATGCTATAAAAGATAATGATGGCCTCAAATCCAGCTTGGTTCCTGGGGATTTCACAAGCTGTGTAGTTTTCCTTGTAAAAACACAGACCGGATTGGCCAGGGTATGGTGTTCCCGGATTTCTCATCTCCCCAACCATTTCCCAGAATTGTGACAATCCAAGGATTCTTGATGGTGCCCCATCCACATACTAACCAGGGTTGACTCTGCTTGGATTCGGAACTTGGATTAGGTTAAAGGTACCACAAGCTAAGACTAATTGTGCTAATTTGAGACACCAGTGAACATTGGAACAGGCAAAGCTTGTTCTAGATAACCTTTCAGTTTTCCTGCCAGCTGAGATGGATGCTCACAAGCAGGAGATGGAGATGTTTTCTGTTCCCACTGCTAGTCTTCTGTAGTGTTTCTTTGGAGTTTAACTATCTCCAAAGAACCTGGAGGAATAGAATAGAATAGAATAGAATAGAATAGAATAGAATGGAATGGAATGGAATGGAATGGAATGGAACGGCATGGAATGGAATGGAACAGAACAGAACACAGGGTGGAATAGAATAGAATAGAAAAGAATAGAAAAGAATAGAATGGAATGGAATGGAATTGAATGAATATAATAGAATAGAATAGAATGGAATGGAATAGAATGGAATGGCATGGAACAGAACAGAACAGAACACAGGGTGGAATAGAATAGAATAGAAAAGAATAGAATGGAATGGAATGAATAGAATAGAATAGAATATGGAGTGAAGTGGAGTGGAACAGAATGGAACGGAACAGAATAGAACTCTTTATTACCCAAGTGTGCATAAACTCTCAGTGTACATACAAGCAATAAGTGATAAATCATGATCATAGTCACCATAAAAATACATTCATCTTAAATTATAAGATACCATATTCAGTGGTAGTCATAGGATACGAAATAAGCAATCAACATAAATCATACTAAAATACTAAATAATATAATCATAAGATACAAACAACTAAGCCATAGTCATAAGAAGATAAGGAGATAATTAATAGGAAAGATGAGAAGAAGAATAGTAATGCAGCCTTACTAGATAGCTTAACAGTGTTGTGGGGATTAGTTGTTTAGCAGAGTGATGGCATGGGGGGAGGGAAACTCTCCTTGCATCTAGTTCAGGGGCTCTGAGCTGCATGTGGCTCTTTCATCC